>NC_088875.1:26711384-27011384 GCF_032884065.1 Artemia franciscana
AATGATTTGTTTAGGCAAGTTGAACCTTGATAGAAAAAAGCCATGTGGTGCATTATTGGGCATCAGCTATTAAGGAGGAGGGATAGCAGAACTCTGATTTTGGGGACGGAAAGCATGCCTGAACTCCCAGAAAGTGTACTCTTGAGCCCAAATTTTCTGACTCTGTTGAACCTTCAAATCATTACTGAGCCATTGCTATACAATTGTTGAAGTCAAATTGAATAAAACAAAACAAACAAACCAGGATTTGAGAAAGCTTTGGATTGCAACGTTGTAATTAACAATCTGCAAGTAAAGAGCAACCCATATCAATGGAAGCCGAAACGTCATTGAATTAAGAAAGTGAAATAAAAAAAACTGGGCTTTGAGAAGGCCTTGGATTGCAGAGTTGATCGTAACAATCTGTAAGTAAAGAGCAGCCCATGTCAATCGAAACCAAATCTCTATAAGAAACGAAATTTTGATTGCAATATTTGCGTCAATAATCTGTTATTTTTGTCTATTCTGCATGTAGGAATTTTCAAATCTATCATTAAAAGCAATTAGCATGCAGAAATGTGTGTAATTTTTGAAATAGAAATTAAATTACTCTGCAAAAAAGGTTTAATCTTGATGAAAACTATGCAATGAAATTCAATGTTTAGGCTATGAGAACCCTAAAGCGACTTTTTGCAGAGTATGCTATGAAAATTCCATATTTCCAGAGAGGGATGGTCATACATGCAACTATGCATAGTTTTTTGCCATGTGTTATTAATATAAGGTTTATTTGAATAAACATTTAAATATCTGGTGTTATTTTAAGTAACAAAATAGATGCTACTACAAGAAATTGATGCATTCTAGCATATTCGCCTTTGAAATGCTATTTATATGTCATCCCAGTCTCAGTGCCTGTACTGGCATGAAGAATTCTATTTGTTCCTAAACATAACATGAAAATGCATTGTCACTATAGACTATTTATCCAATAAAACTAATGTATATAGAGTTTTGCATAGTTGCATATTATTTATTGGGGTGTTTTCCAATGGATTTTCTTTTGGGGAGGAGGTGTCAAAAAATCATTTCGGCCTATATCATCAAATATTCTATAAAAGATGGCTTGGATGGATTGAGATTTAACCTCTGACTTCCTTTATATCTTGTCTCTTTAAATTAGCAAAAATTTGATGCATAAATTTTTATTGAGAATCAATCACTTTTTTTGAGGGGGGGGGGATCGGTATCCTGAGACTTTCTGGTCTAAAAAAAAAACGATCTAGATAGGTCACGAGTTTGTGAAAAACCGTTAAGAGCCTTAATTTTAGAAAAGAAATTCATTTTGAGTAACATCATATTTACGAGCATATTTCAATTGTATATATGTGTCATTTCCACCTCAGGAGTTGTAGTATTGTTTTTAGTATGTATGAAGCATGAAAAATTACACAAGGAACATAGCTAAGTATAAAGTACCAAATGTAATGAGTCAAATGAAAGCAAAGAAAGACTCTTGAAATATTCATCAGTTTTTTATTCAGCATGATAACTTTGAAAACAATGGCAATTGCAAAACACTTGCTTTATGATTTTTTAAATATTCGAACATTGTTAGTCGAGCATGTTAATATTAGAAACCGAAATCGGATATAATTTGGCTATTGGGGATAAGATATTTGGGCTTAGAAGACTTGTTTTGCTTAAAACCCTTGAAATTTCCAATCAGTTTCTTAATTTTGCACAATAACTATGAAGAAAATGGCTATTACATAAAAAATTCCTTATGACTCTTTAAATATTTGAACATCTATTTGTTTAACATGCCAGTATTAGAAAAATTAAACTAGGTTAAATATAGCTTTGTATAGAATACTACTTGTTTCACAGCAAGGACTCCCTATTGCATATTGTTTTCTTATATAATGAGTAAAACAATGCCTCTAGGATAATCCAACAATCCAAATTTACAATTATCTTAATTTGTTTGAACAAGAATGAATTAAACCGTCAGACATGACAAGATCAAGTGGACAACCCAAAAACGTAAATTCCCAATGGCAGAAAATAGACAACCTGGACAACCAAGGCTAATCCAAGCGGTTAAGGCAAAGGGCATTGAAAAATTATCTGAAATAATGAAAGTTCAAAATGAAGAAAAAAGAAAAATGTGGTTAAAAGATATGCAATACCTATTTCTCACAAAACCTTTGAACGTTATTATTTTTTTTTTTAAGAATGAAGACACTGAAATGGAGGATGGACTGTCTTCTGAAAATTCTGAAGAAGTACGTGAAGAGTGCTTGAAATCCTTCCGAAGTCCTGATTACATTATGGAACCTGGAATTTTCAATGAACTCAAAAGGTTTGCAACTGTTTAGTTTCCTATTCTCAAAAAATTTTGATATTTACGTTCTCAAAAATTTGCTTTTGTGCCTCTTTTTATTTGTGCCTTATGTGTGTATTTGTATGCTACTTTTCAGTTTTATTATGATCAGGTTTATCGGAAACTCGGCCAAGATAATGTTTCTGCAGTTATTTTTTTAAGTTGAATTGTTTTCCAATATCTTCTCATTTGAGACTTTACAACACCTTTAATGAAAGTTAAAGAACAAAATATAGATTGGTATCTTCAGGAAGAAGAAAATAAGTAAATACTAGCTAGCAATCTAGTGCATACACTCCCCTTCCTACCTCAAGCTGTGAAAAGAAACAAAATATACATAAAACACATATTTCCTTAATCTTCAATAGCTATTGAAATACTTTTTCTATAGTTTTTTTTCCTTTCAATGCTAAAAGTTTTAAGGCAGGACGAGCTCTCAAGGAATCTTCCTATACCTCCCTTGTTAAACATTTGGAGTTTGCCTGAAGTTCCTGAATTAGTGATTTTGGCGGTTTTTATTTTAACAGATTTAAAAGAAAATCTGGTGGATATTTTGCTCTGATCAAATTTTAATAAATAAATTTTTATAATATGTGCTTTCTGGCTATATTTGTGTTCCGAAGTAAAAAATTCCCCTCAAAAGACTAGATGCAGCTGTAATCGGAGCGCGTGAGAATGCATAAATTAGACCAAGGGACTAACGACTCGGATTGTTCTTGAGCGATTCAGTGAAGTATTAGTTAGCTGTAACCAGTTTAAACAGAGTCTGGAGAATAAGTAGCGTGCAGACACCAAACTGTCGGTTAATAAATATATATAGAAAATTACAGTGTATGAATAATTACAAGAAGAATTGCTAAGGATAGCGTGCGCCTAATTGTAATTTTGAGTGAGAAGCCCCTTAAGTTCAACCTTCTCATGTTTATTTAGTTGAAGCGACGAATAAAACTGATAACTTTGTCTTTGACCGAGTCCCCGCCTCTGAAAAAGAATTGACTAGGGAGTAAAATGCTTTGACCTCCGCTAGGCCATAAGTTATATTTGCTATTCTAAATATTCTAGTTAGGTCTAAAGAAAGAAGTCAAATCACTTAGCTTTTACTGTTTATTGAAGCCATTAAAAGATGAAAACATTGAAGTTATTAAGTGGATTCGTAATGGGAATTTGTTAGTGAATCTCTTCTAACAGAAACGTCTCCTGGAGAGGAAGGTTCAAAGAGTGAAATAGAACAAGGGCAAAATTGAATGTTGAGGTTGTCATATATCTATTTTCCTTATTAAAGCTAGGTAACAGATTTATGTGGCAATTATGTTGGCCTATTCTGGCAGAAATCTTGAATGTGCAAACTGCTGTGGTTGCCTAGACACTTAGAGATGCAATTGGAAACTGCCATCCTTATAGAAAGCCTCCCCCTGCTCTGGTTCCAATATTCAAAGAGCTTGGAGACGATCGGGCTTATTTCCAAATAAAAATCTTAACAGAAATACTGAGACGAGGAGAATACAGACGGAAGCAACATAGCGACCAAAATTGTAAACTCTGCAACTTTACTGAAGAAACCTTGTACCACCTTCTCTTTGAGTGCAGGGCATTTACTGCTGGAGTTCATAAACTGAATGCCTTAGCTCAAAGTATAAATTTTCACCAGATATTAACCTGATTGCGAATGCACCTTTATTAGCCTCCATTGGAAAAGCATTTTAAAGACAGACAATAATGTCGATAACCTGTTCCTTGGAGGTCTTAACAGAAGAAATGAGACAAGCAGAATACAGACGGAAGCAACATAGCGACCCAAATTGTAAACTCTGCAACTTTACTGAAGAAAACTTGCACCACCTTCTTTTTGAATGCGGGGAATTTACTGCTGCTAGAGCTCATAAACTGAATGCCCTAGCTCGAAGTATAAATTTCCACCAGATATTAACCTGATTGCGATTGCACCTTTACTACCTTCCATTGGAAAAGCATTTTAAAGACAGGCAATGATGTCGATGACCTGTTCTTTGGAGGTCTTAACAGAAATACTGAGACGAGGAGAATACAGACGAAAGCAACATAGTGACCCAAATTGTAAACTCAGCAACTTTACTGAAAAAACCTTGCACCGCCTTCTCTTTGAATGCAGGGTATTTACTGCTGGAGTTCATTATCTGAATGCCCTAGCTCAAAATATAAATTTTGCACCAGATATTAACCTGATTGCGAATGCAACTTTACTAGCTTCCATTGGAAAACTATTTTAAAGACAGGCAATGATGTCGATGACCTGTTCTTTGGAGGTTGATTGATGACTTTGTATTTTTCTTCTTTTTTTCGTGGGAAAAAAATAATTTGTTGATTATTGTTGCAAAATAATTTGTTGATTATTGTTGATTTATTGTTACTTTTTGCAGAAGAGACATAGAGCACAATCAGGAAGACCAGTATCGGTACCATCCAACTTGTAGGCCTTAAATTGCTGGGACTAGGCAGCTCGATTACTTGCACTTTCCACAACTCAATAGCTTATGCATTATGTCACGAAATGTATTTGAATGTTCTATTATGTATTGTGTGCAACGTAATATGTGTATCACGAATTTGAAAATATGCAGCTGGAAGCCAAAAGGAGCCCGTTTAGAATCCTAGGTGGTTTTCTTATAAAGAAGAAGAAGAAGCTTACAAAACTTCAAATAGTGCTATACTTTCGACTGAAATCCGATGTCGTTCTTGTCAACATTGTGCTATTTAAATGGTTACTTAGTTACTTCATTCCCCACTAAGTCGCACTTCCTTCTAAGCAGATGAAACATTCCAGCATATCTTGCTTAAATGCCAGCCCCATTGTGAGAAGACCAATGCACCCTCAATGCAATCCCGAATTCAAACATCCTTCCTTATCATAATAAAATAATATTCAAATAGTCCATTGAAATTCTAAAGAACAGACAAGTTTATTAGTGATGATATTGCTGCTTGAAGTGTTTGTCACCTAATTTATCTTCTTTCTTTAATTGGTCATAACTATACCACAGTACCGTAGCCAGTGCAATAAAGAGGTGGACCTCCCACTTTGTGAAAAAGAAGAAGGACGTAAAGATCAGAGAAAATTCTGTGTTTTGATGCCTGTCCGAAATTTAGCAGTCTCTAGGCTATAAGAATGAATGGTTTATTTGTAAACAGTCTTAAAAAACCAAATACAGACGGAGTACAACAGAAACATGTATAGGAAAGGCAACAAAACACAAGAAAACATCTAGGACGTTTGGTGTACACATGAACATTAATTACTACTGTGGCCCCCTCTCTTAATTTTTCTTTTGTGGAGTGACTTCCATCTGATACTGTCCAGTTCTTTTTCAACGATAATGAGAGTTGTAAAGAAATTATCACTTTTTTTGTTCTGAGAGCTTAGGACTGTAAGGTATTGATGGATAACCTTGCCTTGCTCAATGTGACTTCAGGAGGTGACTCTTCTTCTTTATCCCCCTCATCTTGAAAAGGTAGCTGCTTGGTACAGGTTAAATCTCCATGAATAACACCCTCATCATCCATGAAAACAAATTCCTAAAGGTAAACTCACTAGAGTTTGGCAGAAGTTCCCTCTCTGTCTCTAGTGGGATGAACTCCGTTAAGTCTCGCAACTCTGATGATCATGCAGCGTTTTCTGTTTCCTTAGTAAACCTGCATTATTTTAGGCAGTTATGTAGGTGGCAGAACTGACATTATTCCAGTCTTTATTATGATGATGGAGGTCAAAACTGTTATTTTCACATTATCACCTTTCTTAATTCTATCCAGAAGAAGCTAAATAATCTCTCTCCAATCCAGAGTTTTAAAGTTTTGAACTACACCATGGTCCAATGATTGCAATTTTGATGTTGCGTTGGGTGGTAAGAAAACGTAATTTTATGTGGTCAAATACTGGTTGGTTGTTATGCAAGGTGCAGTTATCTAAAAATAACACAAATGAATGAACAGAAATCAAAAGTTTTCCGATTTAATCCACTCAAGCGAGATATCACAATCCCAGATGGTCCGTTTCCAATTGTTTCCTCTCCAACAATCCTAGGCGTAACATTCACAAGTGACTGCTCGTTTAAGCTGCATGTAGACAATATTGTGAACAATGGTCACTACTCAATCCTTGAGTTTAACAAGTATGTGCAGGTTAGGTTTCTGATCGTCAGCTCCTGCTGGTGTATACAACCTACATCAGGCCTATCTTTGAGCATCGTACAGCTTACATGGCAGTTGAACTAGAAGATGCTCAAAAAACGCGCTACTAAGATAATACACGGACCCCGTTTCAGCAACTATGAAAGTGCCCTTGAACTCTTGAATTTGCCCACCTTATTCGATCGAAGACATGAGCTAATAATGAAACTTGGGAAATCACTATTAGCAAACGAGAAGCTCCGATCCATACTTCCACCATCCGCATCAATCAGCCGACATACTAGGCGATACAACAAACTAGAACCAGTCAAGTGCCGTACGAACAGATTCGCAAACTCCTTTGTACCATTTTTCCTAAGTGCATTTAACAAGTGAATTGAAAGTTTTGCCATGTTTCGTAAGTGTAGCTAACAAGTAACCATTTTGTGATTGTAAAAGTAGCGTGATTTAGCGTTCATTTTTGAGTGCTACGATAGCTCTTTCATTAAATGAATGAAACGCGAATACAATTCGGCGTTTCTCGTATTTATATCATTAGTTTCCAAGATGAGCCAATCATTGAGTAATCATGTCGTTATTCATGCATTTCTGTTTGAACGATAAGATGTGGGAAGTGATTTTACACCTTTGAAACATCAAAGTTTAGAGGATTTCCTATTAGTAGTGGTTTTAACCTTGGAGATCGCTCTATGGTACTGGCCAAAATGACAGTTATCCCACCTTTGGTCAATTTCCCGCCGTGACATTTTTGTCTTTGAATTCTAGGCTGCGACCAGGAAGACATGTATAAAAAGTCTAGTTTTATTAGTTTTGAATGTGTTGCATGGGTCGTAATCTTCCGAAAGCTGTTTCAGTTAATGTAGCTGTTCTGAACAAATGGAACTGTTTATGCTCTCTCTCTCAGCAAATTTTTAAACGTAGTGGCGTGCCGTTTTTTTTTTTAAATCGAGAGCCATCCCTCACTTGCTGAAAATCATTTAATACCAAGAGACTGAATTAAAGACTTTGCTTTTTTGCTCAAAATGAGAGACTTCGTAATTCCGGAAAATTGTTTTAAAAGGGAACAATAAGGGACTTATATAAGATATATAAGATACAGAAGGGACTAATAATAAATAAGGAGCAATGAGGAGATTTAAAAACTGCCAGAGTAGCTCAGTATTGGATCCGAAATCAGGCCGTAATGCCAAACGGAAGAAGCACATTCTAACCGCGGTCGGATAAACATAAGGAAACTATCCAATAAGTAGGGGGTTGGGACATCACGACGAGCAAGGAGTTTTAAAGATAGGATACTCAGGTTTGCTTGTTTTACCATCTCCTGTGTCTGTTTCTTCCACTTCAGGTCATCTGTGAGATATATTGCTAAAAGTTTGATGTCCGTGTTAGTTTCAAGCTGAAAAATTCTGTTAAAGCAAGAGATTAGCTGTCCCCCAGAAAAGAAAAGGCTAATACGAACGAATTTTCGCAGTTGCTGACTATTTTGGCCTCTCCGCTTGGTGTAATAAACCTGCCAAGGTTCTATCTGCCTCGCTTGAAACGCTCTTTTCACCCAGTTGCAGCTCTGATAAATCATGATTGAACTTGAAGCAATCTAATTCATCATCTCCCAACTCACCTGTCATAGCTAAGAAAAAAGTGGAGGGCCTAAAATTGTCCTTTGCGGAACTCCACAGTAGTTCCCTGGCACCTCACGAAATCTTTAGAGGAAATATTTTTTCTTCAAACAATGTTTGATGAATGTTTTCGTTGCAGATATTTCATAGCTGGTGGTGATCCTGAGCAGGTTATAGATTTGCTTTCAAAAAATTACATGGCAACAGCCCAGATGGCTAATCTAATGGCTGAATGGCTCATTTTAGCCGGGACTAATATTGCTGATGTTCAAAGCATGGTTGAAAATCATATGAAAGAGCTTGTTCTTAAGAGTTTCGACCCTAAGAAAGCCGACAAGATTTTTTCTGAGGACGGGGAGGTGAGATTCTCCTTTTGAGATTTGTCATGTGGTAGCATAAGTAGGTATTCAAATGCCAACGCGCAAGGAGGAAGTTATTTCCCATGTGCTTGACTCGCATTTTTTCATATAATATTTTCGACAGAAAAATTAGATTTTTATTTTGATTCTCTCTTCGTTTTTTTCTCTTTTTTATGGGTTTCACCGACTAACTGCAAATATTCCAGCTGAGCACTGGATAATTACATCCAAAAATAAAGAAAATAACAAGAATAGGCTAGTACGGAAATGAAATTTTCCGATAAATGTCTAAGTTTTGAACAATGCTTTTTTTGTAGTTTCATTGAAAAATGTTTTTTTTTTTCGTGTTTTTATAGAACAAAAAAATACTACACCCCCCTTCCCCTCTTAGATATAAAAGATACATTGGCCCTCCTGCTAAGCTTTTGGGAATTAACATCACTGTTGATGATGCTTGTTGAATCAAATAGTTATTTAAGATTTTATGTTCTAATTATATTTGATAATTTAATCTCAGACACTTCATGTATTATAATTTTTATTTTTCTACTAAATTTATTTTGAATTGAAAAAGTTAATGTTTGTACTAGTTCACATATTAAATTGTTGTTGTTTATTTAAGTTTAAGAAGATGCATGAATATTCAAAAGTAAATTTACTTATGAAAAAAGGGCTCATTATTAGTATGTATGGCTATATATATTTGTTTTATAATATACTTATGTTGTGGGAATAAAAATCTTAATAACAACAACAACTTAATAAAAATTGCTAACTAATCGCTATTTCGTTTTGTGGATTTTTGACCCAATTTGATCCGAAATGGGAAAAATAAATAATTTATGTCGTAATTTAATGTCACGTTTAACGTCATAATTATCTGATTTTCCAAAAGTAAACTTGGACTCCCCTACCAAATTCGGCTCTTGGGATGTCTCATGTTCTGTCAATTTTGCACTCAAAATTGTCACAATAAAAAGGGAGAACTTAGTTTTCGGAACCCATATTGGACGCTTTGTCTAAATATATTCCTTCGCGTAAAGAGATTTCTAAGGGATAACCTCTCCTCCCGTCCATGGTGATCTAAAATTTCAATATCATGGTATAGGAACGTCTTTAATTTTTGGCTTCAGACACATCTTCTCCGTAGAAAAGTCCAATGCCGCCTCCCTCACCCTTTAATTCTTTGTGCGCAACTACTTAACACTGCTCAAACATGAGCTGTGGAAGATAGAAACGGACAGAAGTGGAAGATTCTCTCAGAAACGGGATATTTGCATACGTAGCTCATAAGTAATTTCACTTCCTTTGCTTATCTTATAGTTTTTCCCCGAGATCATTTGACCCTAATTGGCACAAATGTGCTTTTTCAAAATAGTTGTTGTTTCCATTGTTAAACTTGATTTGTACTTTAACTTTTTGCTGCCGTTAACGTTATGACAAATAAAAAACATACTCATTGAAATTTATATTTGCTCAAAATCTTATCAAACTATGTTTTTAGTTGCTTTTCCATTGTGTTTTACTGAAAAGATTTACACTTTACTTATCTTCTTCTAGAATGAACAGGTTAAATACTATAAGTGACTCAAGCTAAAATTTAGTATTTGTACATCGGATAAACTTTACTATCCCAAAATAGATCAGATGAAACTATAAAGAACAAATATGTTAGTACTAATTTCTAGGATTTAGTTCGGCCTAGAGAAGATTCAATTAAAGAATGATTCCCTCCCTTATGATAGCTAAAAGCAATATATTGAGAACCTTAAGCAAAAATAATCCCAAAATTCGACCAAGGCATGAAATACTAGTTTTTTGCTCATCTAACTTCTGAATTAGCACTTGGCCTAATTCTGGCATGCCTTCAATCAAACCACAGCCTATAGAGACACCAGTTGCGCAATTTTTTTTTAAAGCAACACATTGCTATCGTCGGGACATCGATGGTAGATCCAAGATCTTTCCGTTCTGATTGGCTGTGGGAGTGCCAGAGGTTGATAGAGCCAAGATATTTCTGCGCTGATTGACTGTGGGAGCGCCGGAGGTTAACGCCTATGTGTGTTGAGATCCTTCCATAGGCAAGATACAACTCCGCGCAACTGAGTCTATATAGGCTGTGAACCAAACTAAACCTGCATGATTCGTTTCCTTAACTCTCCACCACCGCAGCACCAACTGCGTTTTCTCTTGAATATTTACTCTCTATTTGAGCAGAAAACATATTTTGATGTGCTTAAAAAACAGAAATAAAAACAAAAACGAGTCGACCATGGTAGAATTGCAGCAAGTCATGAAGTTAATCCTGACACAGTAGGAAACCAGGAAGTAAAATCGTAGTAAGAATAAACTTACCACACACTTCACATGCTACTCCTGCTGTCAATAATTGCGATCTCCCGTACGATCCATTGCTGATCAAGTATTTTCTCAGGTCTGAAAAGAAATAAAAATTAATGATTGGTTTGCTTTTTCTCGAGGTCACATTGCGTCTTGGCTAAAGCCATGTCGGTTAAGTTGTGGAAATGGTTTTAAAAACATAGTTTTAAATGATTTTTATCTCTACTAGATTTTTTTTATAGACACCATCATGGCTAACTGAAATTATTGGACATCCAACTTGGCGATCATTAATATACCGACTCGCCGAAGAATATCCCGACTGTTTAATTTTAAATTTCACGATAAAACTTATATCTGATGCGGGTTTTCAAAGTGAAATCACCAGTATTTCTACTGCAGCTCAGCAAATTGAAGTGTTTAGCAGGATTCTTAAAACCTCAATATCCTCGTATCTGGAAAGCAGTGATGATGATGAAAAGTCAAAGCTTATTGAAGATTGTGCAGTAAGTCTACTGTTCAGTGCTTTTTTTATTTAGCCTGTATGTGTATGTGTACTAGCCTACTGAAAAGGCCTTGACGTAGCCTATGATCGCATACTAAAATTTATTGTGTCCTTTTTTAGGAACTGAAAGTAAGAATAAAAATAAAGATTTAATTTGTGACAAAAATATGAAAATTCTCCAAATCTCAAGCATGAAGCAATAAAATATTACACATGGGAAAAAATGCCATTGGCTTCTTCTTAGCTCTAACCTAGTAAAGAACATACCATGTTGTCAATAACAGCTTCTCTAAAAAAAAAAATCACTTGTCGTAGAAAATTGTATCTTATTTTAGTGCTATCACTCTTACCCAAGCTGTTTTTTAAAGTAATATTCCAACATTTGTTAAATGGTAAAATCAATCTTTCTTTTCTGAATTTATTGCAGAAGGAACATGGTGGCATTTCAGAGAATCCGGGAACAGTGCCACTCAAATATGACCTCATAACACAGAGGGGGGGGGGGGCTCCGACTGTTGAAAAGATAAGTGTGGTAGATTATCTTGTCAAAAAGAATACGTATGTTCTATCAGATTGTTTAGAAGATACAGTTTTTTTTTTCAAAAATCGTTATCTATTTGAATATTACCTTGAATCAAATAATAAGCATGTAGATGTAAAAAATAGCTTTCAAATAAGCCTTTAAACATCTCTATATGAAGTTTCAGTTGCCCACTATTATTATTATTATTAGGACTTATGGACCCAGTATCAGTGGGTCGTGGCTTAGGCCTTCAAGGCCCATTGCGCCTACACCCCAAAAACTATACTGTATTTATGGTTGGGGCAACCAATGATGGGTTCGGCCTCCCCACCCTTACCATATACCGTCCCAGCTGTCGGTTTTCTCCTTCACTCACTATGTCCTCCAGCTTAACAATAGTATTGTCAAATATCTCTAGCCGTTGTCTAATCCTAGCTGGACATTCTTCTATCAGATGGCTTCTTGTTTCCACAGTGGCCATCTTGCATTTTTGGCATAATGGGGATTCATCCCTCCCTATTCGGGGAAGAAGTTTCCCAAAATTTCCAATTCCTGTTATGGCTTCTGTAACCATTCTCGTCTCGGACCTATTCAGTCGTAGGAAATGTTTAGTCTGGGTGGCGTTTAATTTGGGAGTAATTCTTTCGTTTCCTTACATCCCACCTTCATATGCCAATTTTGTTCCGCTCTCTCATTGCTCCAACCCTTCACCGTGGCCTTGCAGCAACTCTGAGAAATCGGGATTAAAGGTTCTGGACCATAATATCTTAGTGATGTCCCAGCCTCTCCGGCTTCAGCTGCCATCTCATTGCCCTTTATTCCAGGGGGCCCTGGGACCCACACCAAAGTAATTTGGTTTCTTTTGGATTCCAATCTTTTCAGGGCTTCGTAGCATTCCAATTCTCTGTTTGCCGGCTCTTTACATTCTGAAGAGCCTTAAGGCATGCTTGATTGTCAGTTAAGATACATATATCTTTACCTGTACTTCGCATTTCCAACAATCTTCCGGTTGCTCTTTCTATTCAGAACATTTCAGCTTGAAAAAACGTGTAGCAAATTTTCCCGCGTGATAACTAATTGCCTCCTGGTCCACATCAGGAATTTTCTAATATATTATTACTTTTGCCCCCAATTTTCGATCAAAGAGCGAACCATCATTATAACATATTATCGCGTTACTTTATTGGAGTAGCTCTATTGGAGTTTCCTTTCTGTCATTCATGACAATTTGAAATTGCCTCCCCGGAATTATTTTTGGGATAACATTACATATTTAGGCTTCTGGAGCTTCACGCACTGAAGTAATGAGCTACAGATGCCAACATGATCTTTACTTTTCCCATTTCGTATCTGCTGTGTTTGGCTCCTGTGACCGTTTCCGTAATCTGACAGCACTTTTTAGTGCTTTTTTTTCTCCAGACAATTTTCTACGAGTAGAAGTCCCAAGATAAAGTCCATGGATGCTGTAGCAGTTCCATGATATGCTGATGTAATTATTAGGCATTCTAGCCTTTGCACTCTTATCAATGGGGTTATGTGGCTCGTAATTCAAGTTGAATTGACCCAAATCCCTATTCCACAGGACAGAATCGGCCTAATTACATATAATAATGTAAATTCACTTGTTGTCAAAAAGTATATCTTATTTTAGTGCTATCCCTCTTACCCAAGCTGATTTTTAAAGTAATGCTCCAACATTTATTGAATGGTAAAATCAACCTTTATTTTTAGAATTTATTGTAGAAGGAACACGGTGACATTTCAGAGAATCTGGCCGTGGTTTCACTCAAATCTGATCTCACAACCCAGAGAACTGACTGTTGAAAAAATACATGTGTTACATTATCTTGTCAAAAATGTCATCTATTTGAATATTACCTTGAATCATAATAAGTATATATATATATATATATATATATATATATATATATATATATATATATATATATATATATATATATATATATATATATATATATATATATATATATATATATATATATATATATATATATATATATGCTAGTTGTTGGGGGGGGGGCGCTTCGCGCCCCCCAAGCTCCCCCGCGCGCGTAAGTCGTTACGCGCTATATTAGTTACGCGCCATTGTGGTTGTGTCCCTGTGTCCCACCTGTGAATAGATATATATATATATATATATATATATATATATATATATATATATATATATATATATATATATATATATATATATATATATATATATATATATATATATATATACTAGCTGTTGGGGTGGCGCTTCGCGCCACCCCAACACCTAGTTGGTGGGGGCGCTTCGCGCCCCCCCCAAGCCCCCCCGCGCGCGTAAGTCGTTACGCGCCATAATAGTTACGCGCCATTGTAGTTGTGTCCCTATGTCCCACCTGTGAATATAGATAGATATATATATATGGTTTTAACTACGTAAAACTTGCGAATATACAACATTCTTTGCTGTCCCATTGTCTTTGCATATAAATAGATTGTCAGGTTTACCGACTCTTGAACATGCAACATATAATGGTCCATGGGAAAACAATCTGTATTCAGATCTATACCTCATGATTCTAATGATTGCCCTTGAGCTTTGTTGATGGTTATTGCTAATCGACCATTCCATGTCCCGGTGTCCCGGTCGTCATTTACATCCCCCTGTTTCCCCCGGTGTCCCCGTTGTAGTTGTGTCCCGGTCGTCATTTTCTCCTTTATTTTTTTCCTTTTTTTTCTTTTTTAGCTTATTTAGATTTTTAGATTTTTTAGTTTTTTTATTAGTTTTTAGTTTTTTTTTTTTTTTTTTAGTTTTTTTGTCCCGGTCGTCATTTATATCCCCCTGTTTCCCCCGGTGTCCCCGTTGTAGTTGTGTCCCTGTGTCCCGGTTTTTAGTTCTTTTAGTTTTTACCTTTTTTAGTTTTTTTTAGTTTTTTAGATGAAAATTTTTTTTAGTTTTTTCCTTTTTTTCTTTTTAGTTTTTTATTGGTTTTTACCTTTATGTTAGCTTATTTTTCAGTTTTTTCCTTTTTTTTAGTTTTTTTTTATTTTTTTTTTTAGTTTTTTACCTTTTTTTAGTTTTTTTAGTTTTTTCAGTTTTTTTTAGTTTTTTAGCTTTTTTACTTTTTTTATTAGTTTTTAGTTTTTTTGTAGTTTTTGCCTTTTTTAGTTTTTTCAGTTTTTTTTTAGTTTTTTATTGCTTTTTACCTTTTTTTTAGCTTATTTTTCAGTTTTTTCCTTTTGTTTAGTTGTTTTTAGTTTTCAGTTTTTTTAGTTTTTTACCTTTTTTTTAGTTTTTTTAGTTTTTTAGCTTTTTTATTTTTTTTTTATTAGTTTTTAGTTTTTTTTGCAGTTTTTGCCTTTTTTTAGTTTTTTTAGTTTTTTAGCTTTTTTATTAGTTTTTAGTTTTTTTTGTAGTTTTTGCCTTTTTTTAGTTTTTTTAGTTTTTTAGCTTTTTTATTTTTTTTATTAGTTTTTAGTTTTTTTGTAGTTTTTGCCTTTTTTTAGTTTTTTCAGTTTTGACGTCACCTGATCCAGTTTTTTCAGGTGACGTCACCTGATCCACGATCCACAGATCCACAGACAACTTATTTTTATATATATAGATAGTTTTTTTTTTACTTATGTCCTGGTCGTCATTTATACTCCCTGTGTCCCTGTGCTTTGTTGATTGCTAATCGAACATTCCTTTTGTCCTGGTCGCTTTCTCTTTGAGTGTCGTCATTTATTAGTTTTTTCCTTTTTTTTTTAGTTTTTTATCGGTTTTTACCTTTATTTTAGCTTATTTTTCAGTTTTTTCCTTTTTTTTAGTTTTTTTTTATTTTTTATTTTTTTTAGTTTTTTACCTTTTTTTAGTTTTTTTTTAGTTTTTTTAGTTTTTTAGCTTTTTTACTTTTTTTATTAGTTTTTAGTTTTTTTTGTAGTTTTTGCCTTTTTTTCGTTTTTTCAGTTTTTTTTTTAGTTTTTTATTGGTTTTTACCTTTATAGTTTTTTTAGTTTTTTAGCTTTTTTATTTTTTTTATTAGTTTTTAGTTTTTTTTGTAGTTTTTGCCTTTTTTTAGTTTTTTCAGTTTTGACGTCACCTGATCCAGTTTTTTCAGGTGACGTCACCTGACACATCCATCCATCCATCCACAGACAACTTATTTTTATATATATAGATAGATAGTTTTTTTTTTTTACTTATGTCCTGGTCGTCATTTATACTCCCTGTGTCCCGGTGCTTTGTTGATTGCTAATCGAACATTCCTTTTGTCCTGGTCGCTTTCTCTTTGAGTTTCGTCATTTATTTTTTTCTTTTTTAGTTCTTTTAGTTTTTACCTTTTTTAGTTTTTTTAGTTTTTTTTTTTCTTTTTTACTTCTTTTAGTTTTTACCTTTTTTAATTTTTTTTTAGTTTTTTAGATGAAATTTTTTTTTAGTTTTTTCCTTTTTTTCTTTTTAGTTTTTTATTGGTTTTTACCTTTATATTAGCTTATTTTTCAGTTTTTTCCTTTTTTTTAGTTTTTTTTATTTTTTTTTTTTAGTTTTTTACCTTTTTTTAGTTTTTTTAGTTTTTTTTAGTTTTTTTAGTTTTTTTACTTTTTTTATTAGTTTTTAGTTTTTTTGTAGTTTTTGCCTTTTTTTAGTTTTTTCAGTTTTTTTTTAGTTTTTTATTGGTTTTTACCTTTATTTTAGCTTATTTTTCAGTTTTTTCCTTTTTTTTAGTTTTTTTAGTTTTTTACCTTTTTTTAGTTTTTTTAGTTTTTTAGCTTTTTTATTTTTTTTTTATTAGTTTTTAGTTTTTTTTGTAGTTTTTGCCTTTTTTTTAGTTTTTTTAGTTTTTTAGCTTTTTTATTAGTTTTTAGTTTTTTTTGTAGTTTTTGCCTTTTTTTAGTTTTTTTAGTTTTTTAGCTTTTTTATTTTTTTTATTAGTTTTTAGTTTTTTTTGTAGTTTCTGCCTTTTTTTAGTTTTTTCAGTTTTGACGTCACCTGATCCAGTTTTTTCAGGTGACGTCACCTGATCCACGATCCACAGATCCACAGAAAACTTATTTTTATATATATATAGATAGTTTTTTTTTTTACTTATGTCCTGGTCGTCATTTATACTCCCTGTGTCCCGGTGCTTTGTTGATTGCTAATCGAACATTCCTTTTGTCCTGGTCGCTTTCTCTTTGAGTTTCGTCATTAATTTTTTTCTTTTTTAGTTCTTTTAGTTTTTACCTTTTTTAGTTTTTTTTAGTTTTTTAGATGAAAATTTTTTTTAGTTTTTTCCTTTTTTTCTTTTTAGTTTTTTATTGGTTTTTACCTTTATTTTAGCTTATTTTTCAGTTTTTTCCTTTTTTTTAGTTTTTTTTATTTTTTATTTTTTTTAGTTTTTTACCTTTTTTTAGTTTTTTTAGTTTTTTTAGTTTTTTAGCTTTTTTACTTTTTTTATTAGTTTTTAGTTTTTTTTGTAGTTTTTGCCTTTTTTTAGTTTTTTCAGTTTTTTTTTTAGTTTTTTATTGGTTTTTACCTTTATTTTAGCTTATTTTTCAGTTTTTTCCTTTTTTTTTAGTTTTTAGTTTTTTTAGTTTTTTACCTTTTTTTAGTTTTTTTAGTTTTTTTCAGTTTTTTTTTAGTTTTTTATTGGTTTTTACCTTTATTTTAGCTTATTTTTCAGTTTTTTCCTTTTTTTTTAGTTTTTTTTAGTTTTTAGTTTTTTTAGTTTTTTAGCTTTTTTATTTTTTTTATTAGTTTTTAGTTTTTTTTGTAGTTTTTGCCTTTTTTTAGTTTTTTTAGTTTTTTAGCTTTTTTATTAGTTTTTAGTTTTTTATTGGTTTTTACCTTTATAGTTTTTTTAGTTTTTTAGCTTTTTTATTTTTTTTATTAGTTTTTAGTTTTTTTTGTAGTTTTTGCCTTTTTTTAGTTTTTTCAGTTTTGACGTCACCTGATCCAGTTTTTTCAGGTGACGTCACCTGACACATCCATCCACACATCCACAGACAGACAACTTATTTTTATACTAGCTGTTGGGGTGGCGCTTCGCGCCACCCCAACACCTAGTTGGTGGGGGCGCTTCGCGCCCCCCCCCCCAAGCCCCCCCGCGCGCGTAAGTCGTTACGCGCCATAATAGTTACGCGCCATTGTAGTTGTGTCCCTATGTCCCACCTGTGAATATAGATATATATATATATATGGTTTTAACTACGTAAAACTTGCGAATATACAACATTCTTTGCTGTCCCATTGTCTTTGCATATAAATAGATTGTCAGGTTATCCCCCTGTTTCCCCCGGTGTCCCCGTTGTAGTTGTGTCCCTGTGTCCCGGTCGTCATTTATATTCCCTGTGTCCCGGGTCCCGGTCATCATTTGTATCCCGGTGTCCCGGTCTGTATATACATTCGTTTTTTAGTTTTGTTTTTCTCCTTTATTTTTTTCCTTTTTTTTTCTTTTTTAGCTTATTTAGATTTTTAGATTTTTTAGTTTTTTTTATTAGTTTTTAGTTTTTATTTCTTTTTAGTTTTTTTGTCCCGGTCGTCATTTATATCCCCCTGTTTCCCCCGGTGTCCCCGTTGTAGTTGTGTCCCTGTGTCCCGGTCGTTATTTATATTCCCTGTGTCCCGGTCGTCATTTGTATCCCGGTGTACCGGTCTGTATATACATTCGTTTTTTAGTTTTGTTTTTCTCCTTTATTTTTTTCCTTTTTTTTTCTTTTTTAGTTTATTTAGATTTTTAGATTTTTTAGTTTTTTTATTAGTTTTTAGTTTTTTTTTCTTTTTAGTTTTTTTGTAGTTTTTACCTTCTTTTTAGTTTTGTTAATTTTTTTTTTACTTGTGTCCTGGTCGTCATTTATACTCCCTGTGTCCCGGTGCTTTGTTGATTGCTAATCGAACATTCCTTTTGTCCTGGTCGCTTTCTCTTTGAGTGTCGTCATTTATTTTTTTCTTTTTTAGTTCTTTTAGTTTTTACCTTTTTTAGTTTTTTTTTAGTTTTTAGTTTTTTTAGTTTTTTACCTTTTTTTAGTTTTTTTAGTTTTTTAGCTTTTTTATTTTTTTTATTAGTTTTTAGTTTTTTTGTAGTTTTTGCCTTTTTTTTTAGTTTTTTGTCCTGGTCGCTTTCTCTTTGAGTGTCGTCATTTATTAGTTTTTTCCTTTTTTTTTTTAGTTTTTTATTGGTTTTTACCTTTATTTTAGCTTATTTTTCAGTTTTTTCCTTTTTTTTAGTTTTTTTTTATTTTTTATTTTTTTTAGTTTTTTACCTTTTTTTAGTTTTTTTTTAGTTTTTTTAGTTTTTTAGCTTTTTTACTTTTTTTATTAGTTTTTAGTTTTTTTTGTAGTTTTTGCCTTTTTTTAGTTTTTTCAGTTTTTTTTTTAGTTTTTTATTGGTTTTTACCTTTATAGTTTTTTTAGTTTTTTAGCTTTTTTATTTTTTTTATTAGTTTTTAGTTTTTTTTGTAGTTTTTGCCTTTTTTTAGTTTTTTCAGTTTTGACGTCACCTGATCCAGTTTTTTCAGGTGACGTCACCTGACACATCCATCCATCCATCCACAGACAACTTATTTTTATATATATAGATATATATATATATATATATATATATATATATATATATATATATATATATATGTTTTTAACTACGTAAAACATGCGAATATACAACATTCTTCGCTGTCCCATTGTGTCTCGGTCGTCATTTCTGTCCCGGTATCCCAGTTTGTAATTTCTCTTTGAGTGTCCCGGTCGTCATTTATATTCCCTGTGTCCCGGTGTCCCGGTCGTCATTTGTGTCCCGGTCTGTAATTTCTATTCGAACAATCCCTGTGTCCCGGTCGTCATTTATATATCCCGCCTGTGCCCCCGGTGTCCCCGTTGTAGTTGTGTCCCTATGTCCCGGTCGTCATTTATATTCCCTGTGTCCCGGTCGTGATTTTTGTCCGGGTGTACCAGTCTGTAATTTCTCTTTGAGGTTCCCGGTCGTCATTTATATTCCCTGTGTCCCGGTCGTCATTTGTGTCCCGGTGCACCCGGTATGTAATTTCATCAGTTGACAAACATGACGTCAGTCGACAAACAACTTCATGGTGCATACAGCTCAATCCTTATAATGACGTCAGTCGACAAACATGACGTCAGTCGACACACAAACATGACGTCACCCGACACACACACAGACACACAGACAACTTATTTTTATATATATATATATAAAAATAAGTTGTTAAGCAATTCTTAACAACTGAGCGTTTCGCTTATGAAGAATAATATCTCGAGGTAAAAACTGATCACCGACCATAACGATTGCCACTTCGTCGATAGTTGGAGCATTGTATCTACGCACATGTTGGCCAGGAGGCGTTTTGTCAGCGGAAATAACAATTTTATGCGTATCAGTAGGCATCAAATCGATGGCTGTTTTGAACAGACGCACTAAATTATTATTTTCATGGAAAAGATGTTGCAATTGGGAAACGATTGTCATTTCAACGTTGGGAGAAATTTCGCAACTTGCATTCAATTCAGAATTTCTATCACTGATGAAGTACAATTGTAAAAATTTATGATTCTCGCCTGAGAATGGTAGAAGGGACCCTGCTCTATGATAAATTTGCCCTTTTACTTTGAAAGTAGGCATAAATTGATCTTGATTTTCGATTTGGGCAACAGACGACGTCATTTGGAAACATGAGTTATATTTTCTGATCTGTGATAAAAAAAAAACGCTTAGATTCTGACGAAGTTCCAGTAAGCAAAGTCTTCAGTGGCTCTGGTGGTGCAGCCAATAGAGGAAGTTTAACTTTTCCTGAGGCGCAACACATTCCCATTGTTTCACCATTGAATTTCAAGGCCTTTCAATAGGGACAAATTTTAGACATAGTCCCGATTTGAACACATCTACTCAAGCTATAATCATCGACTGGGCTGTACCTGAATGCCAGGCGATAACTTTCAGGTTGCTCTGATTCCTCGGCACGCTTTCTTTTCTTACTTTCTCTATGAGCAGCAAGCCTGATTTCTTGCTGTTCTTGTGATTCCTCGGTACGCCTTCTTTTTTCACCTTCTCTTTTAGCAGCAAGTCTGGTTTCATGTTGCTCTGGTAGTTCCTCGGCGCGCCTTCTTTTTTCGCTTTCTGTTTTAGCAGCAAGTCTGGTTTCGCGTTGCTCTGGTAGTTCCTCGGCACGCCTTCTTTTTTCACTTTTGCTTTTAGCAGCAAGTCTGGTTTCATGTTGCTCTGGTAGTTCCTCGGCACGCCTTCTTTTTTCACTTTCTCTTTTAGCAGAAAGTCTGGTTTCGCGTTGCTCTGGTAGTTCCTCGGCACGCCTTCTTTTTTCTCTTTCTCTTTTAGCAGCAAGTCTGGTTTCGCGTTACTCTGGTAGTTCCTCGGCATGCCTTCTTTTTTCACTTTCTCTTTTAGCAGCAAGTCTGGTTTCGCGTTGCTCTGGTAGTTCCTCTTCCTCGGCACGCTTTCTTTTCTTACTTTCTCTATCAGCAGCAAGTTTTTTGGCATAGACTCTTTGAGCATCTTCCTCGGCTGTTGCCATTGTAAGTTCATCTGTCATTTTACAGTTAAACATTAATAGATTTCTCCGTAAACGAATGTCTTAAATACCTTTAATGACGTCACCGTCATAACAAATATGACGACAACTGACTACCTTTAATGACGTCATCGTCATAACAAACATGACGACAACTAACTTCATGACGTCAGTCGACACATAAACATGACGTCACTCGACACACACACACACACACACAGACAACTTATTTATATATATATAGATAATATATATATATATATATATATATATATATATATATATATGTAAAAAGTAGCTTTCAAATAAGCCCTTAAACATCAAATAAGCCATTATTAATTTATAACGTGCTTTTAGGCTTATTCACAGTGAGATTTTAGCAGCTCTGATATTCCAATCTTTCTAGAGCATGGCATTAGGTGATGCTAGTGGCCAGGTTTAGAAGTTAAACCTCGATTGTCATGGGTTTTGAGTTTAACTGAGCTCAAATTTTTAGAATTGATTATATCTATATAATATTAAAATCTGATTTTGATGATGTGTATGCAAATCGTCATTTTCAAGTAGGGTATATTGTATTTTCTAGAAAATTGCATGCCATGGGAAACATACTTTCATATTTAGTCAATTACTGCTTCACGTTTTGTCCCAAGAGCCAAAAGGAGGTTCCACAATTTGTAGACTATCTGAAGAGATAACTCGAGCTGCTTTGAAAGAGTAAGTTTCCTTTTGTTGTTATTTTCTTTTTACTTCTGTCTTGTAATTGCTAAAAAAAAAAAAACGCCGTCAATCTTTGCTAATGTATGTAGTAAAACTCAAACAATGACTATGACTAAACTATTCTCTTCTACGCTTAAGGATGCACCCAAGGGTCGTTTTTATGGGACTTGGTATTTACCAGGTGACATATAGCGATCGCAAATTCTGTCGGTCTGTTGGTCCCGGTTTTGCTAGTTTAGGCTTTTCCAGATAAGCTAGGACGATGAGATTTGGCTGGCCTATCAGGGACCAGACCAGATTAAATTAGAAATAGTTTTTTTCCTGATTCGACCATCCGGGGGGAGTTGGGGGACAGTTAATTCGGAAAAATTAAAAAAATGAGATATTTTTAACTCACGAACAGGTGATCTGATCTTTATGAAATTTGACATTAGAAGGATATCGTGTCTCAGAGCTCTTATTTAAAATCCCGATCAGATCCGGTGACATTGGGGGGAGTAGGAGGGGAAGCCTAAAATCATGGAAAACGCTTAGAATGGAGGGATCGGAGTGAAACTTGGTGGGAAGAGTAAGCACAAGTCCAAGATACGTGATTGACATAACCGGAACAAATCCGCTCTCTTTGGGGGAGTTGGGGGGGGGGGAGTTTAATTTTTAAAAAATAGAAAAAATGAGGTATTTTTAACTTACGAGTGGGTGATCGGATCTTAATGAATTTTGATATTTAGAAGGACCTCGTGTCTTAGAGCTCGTATTTTAAATCCTGACTGGTATTAAGCCTCTGATTTTCCTTTTAAATCAGTCTATTGATTCTTAGAATTTTGCTAGAGCTCATGCCATATGAGCTATTGGCTCTTCTGACCACGTCACAAGTGCCATATTGGCTCTTTGCTCTTGTTTAAATAACACTTGGATACCTGGCTCTACCTCAACGGAAATTTCGTCCTCTCCACAGTAATATCCTCTGAACAATTCAATCATTTACCCTGGACACTTACCCTCAACATCTCCACGCGTAAAACTAAATTGGTAAAAAAGACATGTTTGGAAAATTCACCCAGTGTAAATTTTCCCCTGAAAAGTGCTCATCATTGAAACTTCCCTCTCCCTGGTAAATTTTCTTCGTGCAAAATCCTCCCTGCAGAAATTTTTCCCCCTCACACGAAAAATGTGTGTGTACTTCCCAATTACAAATACCATACGTAAATAATGGGCAAATTTTATAACTTAACAACCTTTTCCCGTGGGAGGGAACTCTTTTGCCCCTTAAACAGGGCACTAGAACTTTTATTTTGTTAGAATGAGCCCCCTTCTGACGTTGTAGGCTCAGTGAGTCGATACGATCACCCGTGAAAAAAAAAATACACATCCGTGATCTTTCTACTGGCAAAAAATTATGAAATTACAAATTTTTGCAGTTATGAGCTTGAAATCTCTACAATAGGGTTCTTTGATACGCTGAATAGGATGGAATGGTTTTAATTAAAATTATATTACTTCAAGGGGGTCTTTCCCCCTTTTTTCAGAATTCCGAAAAATTTTCTCAGGCTTTTCTCATAGCTTTTGATTGGTAAGACCAAACTTAATAAAACTTATATATTTGGAATCAGCACAATAAGCCAATTCTTTTGATACATCTATTGGTATCAAAATTTCGTTTTTTTTAGAATTTCGGTTACTATTGAGCCGGGTCGCTCCTTACTTACAGTCCGTTACCACTAACTGTTTGATTACCCATCAAAATCAAAACAGAGGTCATTAAAATATTGATCTTTTTTTCTGCATTACCAAAAGTATTGTATTCATACAACTTTACAGTTTCATGAAATATGATTAAACAAATAGAAAAGGTTTTTCAACTAAAGTGTGGAGCAAGTTTAAAACTTAAAAAAATATAGATTACTCTGTATATAAGGAGGACTGCCCCCTTCTCAATACCTTTATCATCAAACACAAGTTTTTTAAGTGCTTTGAAAAATCTTTTTTTTTTTCAATTGTAAATTTTCTTAAGAAAATTGGACAAAATATGTTTCAAATGTGTTACTTGCTTTCAGTTGAAAAGCTCTTTTTTATTTAGCTTCTGTTTTTTTTTTTTTCAAATCATACCCAGGCCTAACCAAGATTTAATTTGAGGTATTGGTCCTTTAAATCCCTGGTTAATGGCTTTTAAAATGTGTGAATCAATAATTGCACGTTTATTATTACCGTCCTACGTTTAAATTTGCACTTTCAATTTTGTATAAAACTTGAACATGCTTAAAAAATTGGTGACGATTAGTAATTTTTGTAAAAGTTCTAGTTAATATTACTACTAAAGAATTTCAGTTGGAAGAAAAGGAGTATTATTATTTGTGTGGATGGAAATTCTGTGAGACTTTTCATCTTCTAACATTTCTGAAGCCATCACAATCTCTGCAACAGGGTTTTCTTATCAATAAATACATTACATTCATTTGTTTAAGTACATTGAATGAAGTTTAAATACTTCATATAAATAGAAAAATATTACCATTTAAAATTGCTGAAAACTAAATTCCTAGCAGTATTTGCCACCCCAAAGAAATTTCCAGGTGAGGCTGATGATGGCCCGTCTGCTTGTATTTTTTTAATGTCTGAATGTATATGGGATTAAGTTTTATAGGAAGAATTTTCTGCTATGAAAGAGGTACATTTACACGGCCAGCATAAAATTAAAACTTGGTGTCCATGCAGGCAGGATGATTTTTGAGTATCTCTACTCCTTTTGTAACCTATTCTAAGGCTTGGGAAATTGCATAAAGACAAGTCTACATTTGTTATAATCAACGGAAGCAATAAATCCAACTCTGTGCTTATAGATATGGGAATGTAAATTTGAACTCTGTAGAAACATTTTAATTAATTCCTACTCCTCCCCCTTCCTCTTTCAACATGAATATGAAGCCTCATGAAGAGTAAGCAGTTTGTCCATTAAAATGTATTTTTTTAGGAATCTATCATACCCCATCTAAACAATAACTCACCCCCATCTTCATTATGGCTGATACGTAATTACAGATCACCAAACATAACCGAATTTCAATACCAATAGGCTAAAGCAAATCAACTTGGTTGAATCCAGTACTGTCACCGTATGGCATTACTTCTTTCGCAACCGGGAAGCCTAAAATATAGTTATTGATACTTCTAAATCAATTAGCTTCTCACAATTTTGAATTGACTACAAATTCGTCGTCTTCGGGGTAAAGTCGTAGTTTAGTGCTCTAAAATTGCAGAAAATAAGACTTTCACCTGGCCCAATCCGTATGGTCACTTAAAAAAAGTGCTTTAAGTTTACGTTTGAATGAGTTCAACTGCCAATTATCTTGGACCTTTGGTTTGATTAAATAAAAAAGAACAAGTTTTTTTTTAACTTAAAGTAAGGAGCAACAACCCCCTCCCCTCAACCCATCCCCCCAAACCAGAAAAATTCCCCTGATAGCGTCTGTACACTTCCCAATAACCATTACTATGTGTAAACACTGGTCAAAGTTTGTAACTTGCAGCCCCTCCCACGGGGACTGTGGGGGAGTAAGTCGTCCCCAAAGACAAAGTTATTAGGTTTTTCGACTATGCTGAATAAAATGGCTATCTCAGAATTTTGATCCGGTAACTTTGGGAAAAACATGAGCGTGGGAGGGGGCCTAGGTGCCAACCAATTTTTTTTTGTCACTTAAGAAGGGCAATAGAACTTTTAATTTCCGTTAGAATGAGCCATCACACGACATTTTAGGACCACTGGGTCGATTCGATCACCCCTGGAAAAAAAAAAAAAAATAAACACGCATCCGTGATTTGTCTTGTGGCAAAAATGTAAAATTCCACATTTTTGTAGATAGGAGCTTTGGAATTTCTACTGTAGGGCTCTCTGATACGCTGAATTTGATGGTGTGATTTTCGTTAAGATTCTATGATTTTAAGGGGTGTTTCCCCCTATTTTCTAAAATAAGGCAAATTTTCTCAGGGTCGTAACTTTTGATGGGTTAGTCTAAACTTAATGAAACTTATATATTTAAAATCAGCATAAAAATGCGATTCTTTTGATGTAACTATTGTTATAAAAATTCCGTTTTTTAGAGTTTCGGTTACTATTGAGCCGGGTCGCTCCTTACTACAGTTCGTTACCACGAACTGTTTGATACAATCAGCCATGTGAAAAAAAGTAAAACAAATAAACATGCATCGACGATGTTTCTTCTGAAAAAAAAAAATACAAAATTCCACATTTAGAAGATTGGAGCTTGAAACCTCTACCGTAAGGTTCTCTGATATGGTGTATCTAATAAAGGGATTTTCAATAAGATCGCTTGCTTTTTTGGGGGTGTTTCTCTTTTTTCAAAAATCAGGCAAATTTTCTCAGATTTTTGGTTTTAGGGGGGTAACAATAAGCTGAAAGAATTTTATATATTTAGGATCAGCATAAAAAGCCAATACTCCCGGTGTAGCAAGTGTCATTAGAATTCCATTTTTAGTTTTGATTAATATTGGCCCAAGTCACTTTTTACTTCCAGTTTTTTTATCACAAACTATTTGATAAGATTTTCTTGTGATGAAAATTTTTTTAGTTGTATAGGACAACAAAAAGAAGGAGTGTCAATTTGACAGCTGGATAGTGAGTTTGAATTGTCCTGTTATGAAAGAGGCACATTTACTCGGCCAGTATAAAATCAAAACGTGGTGTCCGTGCAGGCAGGATGATTTTTGAGTATCTCTACTCCTTTTGTAACCTATTTTAAGGCTTGGGAAATTGCAAAAAGGCAAGTCTGCATTTGTTATAATCAATGGAAGCAATAAATCTTTCTCTAATTTTGGTTTGAATTTGATTTCTTTCAAAACTAAGTGCATAATAATTAAATGTATTTTTGGTGGAATAAATTGATCCCTTTGCCAGGAATTCTTATCGTTTAAAATTAATTTTATTTTGTTTCATTTTGCATGCAACTTAATTGCTCTTTTTGTGAGGGTTTTTCCCTAAAAGTATATAAAAATAAACTTATTACTACGAAAAAATATCCTGAAATATATTCACTGTTTCCCAACCTCCACTGCTGTTTTGGTGTGTGGCCCTCCTGAAAAATTTTCTGACGGTGCCCTTGAATCTAGTATATTCAAATAAGTGACATAAACAATTGAATTCAGCATATCTAAGAACTCTTTTGTAGCCTGGATCTGTAAAAATAAAAAATCTTGTACTTTTCTTCGAGTAGCATATTCGCGGACAAGTTTAATTTGTCTGCTCTATCCCCAAGGGTGATTTTATGGAAATACTCCTCTTAGAATATCAGGAAAAGATCTGTTTGAACAGAAATAGAAAGTTCTAAATATTGATTTTGGAGACAAAAGGAATCATGTCACAGAAAAATGGTAATTTCTCCCATTTGATTGTGCAAAACTTAGATTACCGTCTTGTGGAACGAAACACTAATTTTGGCCCAAAGAGGACAGAAATGCTAGTGGGTGAACTTTTTGAGATGGGTGATCAATTTACAACTATAATAATAATAATAATAATAATAATAATAATTTCTTATTGACCCACCAACATGGTAATAAAGTGGAGTAACAAAAACAAAAGAAAAACACATAAAATAAAGAGGTACTTGTTAATTATACGGAACACACCTAAGAAGTAAAGTTATGTTAATCCTTATGAAAAATGCCAAAATGTGATCAAAATGCAATACATTTAGTTTATAAAATAATATAGTTTGGGCTATATATTTTCACATTGGGGGATTTTAATTAAAATTTTAGTGGATGCTTCCTCCCTCTTTCAAGCCCAGGCAAATTTTCGAAGTTTTTAAGCCTTTTATGGGTAAAACGAATCTTAATGAATCTTATATATTGGGAATCAACATAATAAGCCAACATAATAATAAAAAATAAAATAATCACTCAGAGAGAGAAGAGCAAAAAGGAAAAAAAGGAAAATATAAATAAAAGAAAAACTATAGATAACAAAATTAAATGTATTAAATTAATTAAATAGACTCCAATAAATAATAGCAAATATATGAGAAAAATAAATAAATATATAAAAATAACTTCTAAGAAGCCAAAGAATTTTGAACAATTTTTTGAACAAACTGAATGAGTGATACCTTCGAGCTGATTCAGGCAACTTATTCCATACAATATGACTCGCTATTGAAGGACTAAAATCTGATCTTACGCGAGGAGTAAAAGGAACTTGAATATGATTTTTTGTATCGCGAAGATTATAATTATTTGATCATAGGTAAAAGATGGCAGAACACTTAGGGGCCGTGGAAGGTCATCATGAAGCTGAGTAAAAGTGAAACATGCACACGAAAGAATATACAGTGACTCGAGATTAAGTATTGGTCTAACTCCTGAACGACTAGTTTCCTAAATGAGGTTTCTATCTTTATTAAAACCTTAGAAAGTGGTTTTAACAGTGAAGGAAAGGTTGATATCCATACTATTGGACAGTAAGAAACGTACGATTGGATCAAGCAGTGAAAAAAAAAAAATTCAAAACCGATCCTGGAAAAGTATGTTTAAGTTTCCATAAAATAACAAGGCTCCTGCATATCTTCATTTTAATCAAATCAGTGTGACGCTTGAAAGATATTAGAAGTAAATTAGATGTTAGAAGTAAAGATTAAAACCATTATACAATTCCCAGAGTATATATCCCCCTTGCCCCCAGCCGACTTCAATTATCAAACTACACTTGATTTAATCTATCTATATACATTACAAATCCTACTATAAAAAGAATTAAGTTCTATTTATTTTTTTCAGTGATTTCTTTTTTCATTTAGAAAATTATATTTAATGTATTCCTACATTCTTATTTTTCAATAAGACTCCATGTCTATTCTATTTAATATCCATGTCTATTCAAATACTCCACCATTCACTCCACTTTCAAAGGTTTTAGCAGAAAAAAGTCTAATTCAGAACTGACAGATTATAGAGAAAAAACGCATAAATATGAAGACAAAAATTCAACCTGAGCAAATGCTGTGAAATAGACAAGTATAGAACATTATTGTAATTCTGCGATTAACTAAGTTCGCCTATTACCTTGATGATAACGCTCTGTGGTCTATATCGGATATGGACGTTTTGTGGAAAATCGGAAGTTTCAAAGGCGGTATATTTGCATAAATGCTAATCTGAAACATATTAGGAACTGTTGTGAATTACTATTTGCTTTTTTTTTATTAATTAGCTTCTTGTATGACTTATTCAATTGAATCATGAATCTACGCGCTATATTGTTAAAAAAAACCTTAGATTTAGGGGAAAATCACTAGTTTTAGAACGAAAATCACTATAAATCACTAGACTGAAGGGAATCACTAGGCAACACGAAAAATCACTAGAAGTAGTGATAAGTCCCTAGGGACGGCAACGCTGAAGACAACAGTGTTTTTGTAACCCTATCTATCTCCCCCGAATGTAGTATTTTGAATCCCCTTGCCCTCTCAAAATTTTGTCTTAAAGTTTCAACTCGACCCTCCTGGTCGTTTCCGAAATCTTCAAGATAAGGTATGTTGACAGCCTGGGTGTTATACTATCTTTTAATTTACCTCAGTACTTAATGGTCAAAAGATTCAAAATTCAACTCGTACCTTGTTTAATAGTCCGAAAACTTTTAAATGGATTAGAGGCAATAAATCTTTTCATCCTCGTATCTTCTCACTTTAAACAAAAAATATGAAAGCCCATCTTCTCCAACCCCCACCCCACCCTCAGCGTTTCAAAAGTTTCAGCTCAATCCCCATATGTCGTTTCCAGAATGTCTCAAATATACCGTTTTGATAGCCTATTTACACAGCTTCTTTCAATTTACCTCTGCCCCACCTCAAAGATAAAATTGGGAGTCCACTTGACCCCCCAGTACCCCCTGAAAATTTCATATCGATCTCCTAAATCGTTCCTGAAATAATGCAGCTCTATGACTTTGATAACCTGAGTGGACATTGTTGGGTTCTTTTAACATTGCTACTTCACTGGGACTGGATTATAGTCCTAGGAGATCTTAATGCTAAAACTTTTAAACAAGTGGAAAGCTAAATCTCTAAACCCTTTCTCACTACGCTTCCTCCCTTCCTTTTAAGTCATTCTTGAGGTCTACTTGGTCCCCACAACGGTCCCTGAAGCTTTCAGCTTGACCCCTAAAGCTATTTTTTGAATTTGGCAGATTGGCTGTTTTGATTACCTCTCAACGCATAAAATCTTTTGATTTTTCTTGCTGCTTTAATTTGAATATAATATAAGAGCCGTGGAGGATTATAGTGCAAAAATGTGAAGGTAGTTCGGAGAAACGGGACTTGTAAGTCAGCCACTAAACTGTCCCTCTCCAAAGTCAAAATTTGGTCCACTGGGCCCGCCTATTATTCTCTGAAAGTTTAAACTTGATACATCAAGTCATTCAAAAGATAGTGTCTTAGAATTTACCTCGCTGCTTAGGCGTGACAAAAGAAAAAAAACTTATTTCCTATGGTGCTTCTTGTGCAGAAACGTTCAGATAAATTGAAAATCAACCTCTGATACGTTTTTGCCCTTGAAAGGCTCATAAAACTTGATTTTATTAAGCCATTTTTTTTAGCAATTGTAATGCTAACCAGGTGACATATTGTTCTTTGTCATAAATGTTGCCTTAATGATTAATGAATTATCGTAATTTGGTACCCTATAAAACGGTATTGTGAAATAAATTATGCTATATATATATTCTGGCTCTTTTTAGGAGTTATGACGTCACAGAAATCTTGATGGCTCTAAATGAGTCCGTCAGTTCCCATCCCAAAGCTGCGCATTCTTTATCAGCTATGTTATCCCGACGATCCTTAAACCCAGCAGATATTACTATATTGTGGAAGCTTTATTCCTCTTCAGATCCTCCTCCAGTTGATTTTCTACGAATACCACAATTCTTAGGTATGTTTCCTTGTATACTATTGAACTTAGTGCAATGTTCTTTCTTTTTTTTTTTTTTTTTTTTTTTTTAGTGTTTATACAAATCTGGGATATCGGTGAGTAAAAAAATCTTATTACTTAGGAGGAACGTCATGTTTGTCAGAAGTGACCTTAAAGTGCTTACCAAATTAATTCATGTTCAGTTACGCGCCATTGTAATTGTGTCCCTGTGTCCCACCTGTGAATATAGATAGATATTTATATGTTTTTAATTACGTAAAACTTGCGAATGGTGATTGCTAATCGAACATTCCCTGTGTCCTCGTCGTCATTTATATATCCCCCCGGCGTCCCCGCTGTAGTTGTGTCCCTGTGTCCCGGTCGTCATTTATATCCCTTGTGTCCCGGTGTCCCGGTCTTCATTTGTGTCCGGTTGTCCCAATCTGTAATTTCGTCAGTCGACAAGCATAGGAATAGGAATAGGTTTTATTTGCACAATCTTTCGTAGTCATAAAACTAAATGGCGCTTGTGCTTACAAAAAAGAAAAAGCATGACGTCAGTCGACAAACACTTTATGACGGAATAATGCTCAATCCTCATAATGACGTCAGTTGACAAACATGACGTCAGTCGACACACAAACATGACGTCAGCAGACAGACACACAGACGAACAACTTATTTTTATATATATAGATTTATATATCTATATCTATATATAAAAATAAGTTGTCTGTGTGTCGAGTGACGTCATGTCTAAGAAAATTGTTCAAAGGCAAATTTTGAATTTTAAGAAGATCGTGGACGGAAAAATGTTTAATTGTAAAATGACTGAAGAACCTACAATGGCAACAGCCGAGGAAGCTGCTCAAAAGACAAATTTTTAATTGTAAGAAGATTGTGGACGGAAAAATGTTTAAATGTAAAATGACTGAAGAACCTACAATGGCAACAGCCGAGGAAGCTGCTCAAAGAGTCTATGCCAAAAAACTTGCGGCTGATAGAGAAAGTAAGAAAAGAAAGCGTGCCGAGGAAAAAATAAAAAAAAGGAAAGAAACTGAAAAATAAAGGAGAAAAACAAAACTAAAAAAAAAATAAAAATAAAAATAAATAAAAAGGTAAGCACAAAAAAAAACTAAAGAGAAAAAAGAAAAAACTAAAAAAAAGGTAAAAACAAAAAAAAAACTAAAAAGAAAAAAAGGGGAAAAACACAAAAATTTATTTCATCATATACCAATTCAAAAACGAATGTATATACAGACCGGGACACCGGGACACAAATGACGACCGGGACACAGGGAATATAAATGACGACCGGGACACAGGGACACAACTACAACTGGGACGCCGGGGGGCACAGGGGGATATATAAATGACGACGGGGACACAGGGAATGTTCGATTAGCAATCATCATCAACAAAGCTCAAGGGCAATCATTAGAATCATGAGGTATAACTAAAAAAAAAAACTAAAAAAAAAGGTAAAAACTAAAAAAAAGACCAATTCAAAAACGAATGTATATACAGACCGGGACACAAATGACGACCGGGACACCGGGACAAAGGGAATATAAATGACGACCGGGACACTCAAAGAGAAATTACAGACTGGGACACCGGGACACAAATGACGACCGGGACACATGGAATATAAATGACGGCCGGGACACAGGGACAAAACTACAACGGGGACGCCGGGGGCACGGGGGATATATAAATGACGACGGCGACACAGGGAATGTTCGATTAGCAATCACCATCAACAAAGCTCAAGGGCAATCATTAGAATCATGAGGTATAGATCTGAATACGGATTGCTTTTCCCATGGACAATTATATGTTGCATGTTCAAGAGTCGGTAAACCTGACAATCTATTTATATGCACAGAAAATGGGACAGCGAAGAATGTTGTATATTCGCGAGTTTTACGTAGTTAAAAACATATAATTATGTGTATATATATATATATATATATATATATATATATATATATATATATATATATATATATATATATATAAAAATAAGTTGTTTGTCTGTGTGTCTGTCTACTGACGTCATGTTTGTGTGTCGACTGACGTCATGTTTGTCGACTGACGAAATTACAGACCGGGACATCGGGACACAAATGACGACCGGGACACCGGGACATAGGGAATATAAATGACGACCGGGACACTCAAAGAGAAAGCGACCGGGACACAAGGAATGTTCGATTAGCAATCACCATCAACAAAGCACCGGGACACAAATGACGACCGGGACACAGGGAATATAAATGACGACCGGGACACTCAAAGAGAAATTACAGACCGGGACACCGGAACACAAATGACGACCGGGACACCGGAACGCTAAAAAACTAAAAAAAAAGGTAAAAAACTAAAAAAAGGAAAAAAACTAAAAAAAAACTAAATTTTATTAAGTTTATTTTGTAAAAACTACAAAATAAACTAAAAAGAAAAGAAAACTAAAAACTAATAAAAAAACTAAAAACTGAAAAAGAAAAAAACACTAAAAAAAGGAAAAAATCTGAAAAATAAAGGAGAAAAAGAAAACTAAAAGCCGGGACACAGGGAATATAAAGGAAGACCGGGACACTCAAAGAGAAATTACAGACCGGGATACCGGGACACAGGGAATATAAATGACGACCGGGACGCTCAAAGAGAGATTACAGACTGGGACACTGGGACACAAATGACGACTGGGATACTGGGAATATAAATGACGACCGGGACACAACTACAACAGGGATGCCGGGGGCACAGGGGGATATATAAATGACGACGGGGACACAGGGAATGTTCGATTAGCAATCACCATCAACAAAGCTCAAGGGCAATCATTAGAATATCGAGGTATAGATCTGAATACGGATTGTTTTTCCCATGGGCAATTTTATGTTGCATGTTCAAGAGTCGGTAAACCTGACAATCTATTTATATGCACCGACAATGGGATATCGAAGAATGTTGTATATTCGCAAGTTTTAATGACGACGGGGACACAGGGAATGTTCGATTAGCAATCACCATCAACAAAGCTCAAGGGCAATCATTAGAATAATGAGGTATAGATCTGAATACGGATTGTTTTTCCCATGGACAATTTTATGTTGCATGTTCAAGAGTCGGTAAACCTGGCAATCTATTTATATGCACAGACAATGGGACATCGAAGAATATTGTATATTCGCAAGTTTTACGTAGTTAAAAAAATATATATATTATATATCTATAACGAAAAGATAAATCTTTTTTCTTTTATCTATATTCACAGGTGGGACACAGGGACATAACTACAATGACGCGTAACTACCATGGCGCGTAACGACTTACGCGCGCGGGGGGCTTGGGGGGCGCGCCACCCCAACAGCTAGTCTATACATATAAAAATAAGTTGTTTGTTTGTGTGTCAGTCTGTCTGTCCGCATATGACGTCTGAATTATTTCATCATTTACCAATTCAAAAACGAATGTATTCAAGCCGAAGTAGCTGAGTTGATAAAGCGTTATGTTCCAGGTTCTAGGTCCGAGAGGTTCCAGGTTCGAACCTTGGCTTTAGCATTAATACAAAAGAAGAAAAAACTAAAAAAGGTAAAAACTACAAAAAAACTAAAAAGAAAATACTAAAAAAACTAAAAAAGCTAAAAAACTAAAAAAAAAAGGTAAAAAGCTAAAAACGGAAAAAGAAAAAAAAACTAAAAAAAACTAAAAAAAACTAAAAAAAGGTAAAAACTACAAAAAAACTAAAAAGAAAAAACACTAAAAACTAATAAAAAAAAAACTAAAAAACTAAGAACTGAAAAAGAAAAAAAAACTAAAAAGAGGAAAAAAGCTGAAAAATAAAGGAGAAAAAGAAAACCAAAAAAAACTAAAAATAAAAAAACTAAAAATAAAAAAACTAAAAAAAACTAAAAAAGGTAAAAACTACAAAAAAACTAAAAAGAAAAAACAATAAAAACTAATAAAAAAACTAAAAAACTAAGAACTGAAAAAGAAAAAAAAAACTAAAAAAGGAAAAAAGCTGAAAAATAAAGGAGAAAAAGAAAACTAAAAAAAAATAAAAATAAAAATAAAAAAACTAAAAAGGTAAAAACTACAACAAAAACTAAAAAGAAAAAAGAAAAAAAACTAAAAAAGCTAAAAAAGGTAAAAACCAAAAAAAAATAAAAAGGAAAAAAAAAATTTATTTCATCATATACCAATTCAAAAACGAATGTATATACAGACCGGGACACATGGAATATAAATGACGACCGGGACACAAATAACGACTGGGACGTGTGTGTCGACTGACGTCATGTTTGTCGACTATAAATGACGACTGGGACACAGGGACACAACTACAACGGGGACGCTGGGGGGCACAGGGGGGATAGATAAATTACGATGGGGACACAGGGAATGTTTGATTAGCAATCACCATCAACAAAGCTCAAGGACAATCATTAGAATAATGAGGTATAGATCTGAATACGGATTGTTTTTCCCATGGACAATTATATGTTGCATGTTCAAGAGTCGATAAACCTGACAATTTATTTGTATGAACAGACAATGGGACAGCGAAGAATGTTGTATATTCGCAAGTTTTACGTTGTTAAAAACATATAAATATCTATAACGAAAAGATAAATCTTTTTTCTTTTATCTATATTCACAGGTGGGACACAGGGACATAACTACAATGACGCGTAACTAATATGGCGCGTAACGACTTACGCGCGCGGGGGGCTTGGGGGGGGGTTCGCCACCCCAACAGCTAGTCTATACATATAAAAATAATTTGTTTGTTTGTGTGTCAGTCTGTCTGTCCGCATACGACGTCTGAATTATTTCATCATTTACCAATTCAAAAACGAATGTATTCAAGCCGAAGTAGCTGAGTTGGTAAAGCGTTATGTTCCAGGTTCTAGGTCCGAGAGGTTCCAGGCTCGAACCTTGGCTTTAGCATTAATACAAAAGAAGAAAAAAACTAAAAAAGGTAAAAACTACAAAAAAACTAAAAAGAAAATACTAAAAAGAAAAAAAAACTAAAAAAGGGTAAAAACTACAAAAAAACTAAAAAGAAAAAAAAAGTAAAAACTAATAAAAAAAACTAAAAAAAAAGGAAAAAAGCTGAAAAATAAAGGAGAAAAAGAAAACTAAAAAAAAAATAAAAATAAAAATAAAAAAACTAAAAAGGTAAAAACTACAAAAAAAACTAAAAAGAAAAAAGAAAAAAAACATTCTTGGCTTTCCCATTGTCTGTGCATATACAAAGCCTTATGTACTTATAATGACGTCATATGCAAACGCTCTTTTTACAAACAAACAAACATGCATACACACAACTCGTTTTTATATAGATAGATAGATAGATAGATACAATACAAATTGACTGCGTAAAACTTGCAAATTATACAACATTCTTCGCTGTACAATTGTCGCTGCATATAAATAGATTGTCAGGTTTACCGACCCTCGAACATGCAACGTACAATTGTCCATGGGAAAAACAATCAGTATTAAGATCTATACCATATTTTTCTAATGATTGACCTTGAGCTTTGTTGATGGTGATTGCAAATACTAATCGAATTGGGAATTGTAATCTTTTAAATTGAAAAGGCAGATCCGTTGGAATCATGGGAATGTGAGGAATAAGAACAGCCTCACCCTCAAAAGGCCCTGTCAAGATTGTGGCCTCTATTACGTTTTCCATTGTTTTTTTTTACGGCAAGTCGCGTACCATTGCAAAGCTTTGGTGGGTTGATATTTTTTAACAGTATTATTGGTACTCCTATTTTTAGTTGTAGCACGTGTGGTGGAAACCCTGAAAGATCCACGGAATTTAAAAATTCAGATGGATAATTAACCGCCTCATTTGGTTCCAAAACTGTGTCGACTGACTTGTAAAGGACTGCCTGGTCTCGAATCTTGGTCAAAACAATATTGTTGATTTCGTGGACGTCTATATTTTTGGGTGCAAGAATCGCTCTTTCACTTAGCCATTTATTATTTTTATAATTTTTTAGAATATTTGGAAATGCTTTTTCAATCAATTCATTTTTGGACGTCACTAAATTACAGAATTCAGCAGGTAGTTGTATACGTCCTGAAATTGAGTCTACTGGGAGCTTTCCGTTTCCAATTGCCAGCAATTGTTCTGAAAATGTTTGACCAGAGTCATCGTTTTGCAATCGGACACGCATATTTGTAGTAGATTTTAATGTTTTTACGTGTGCCCATAAATTAGAATTTTTCAGGCAAGCATTCATTTTGTCTGCAGGGGTTGATCTAGGTATTATAGGTAATGTTTGCCTGAAATCTCCCGCAAGCAATATTAATGTGCTGCCAAAGGGTTTCGAATTCCCTTGCAAATCTTTCAAACATTGATCCAGAGCCTCGAGCGATTTTTTGTGTGCCATTGTGCACTCATCCCAAATAATAAGTTTGCATTGCTGCAATACTTTACCCATCCCAGATGATTTGGAAATATTGCACGTGGGAGTTTCTGTAGAATGCAAATTCAGAGGCAATTTCAAAGCGGAATGAGCAGTTCTTCCACCAGTCAGCAACGTTGCGGCTATTCCGGACGACGCAATTGCCAACGCTATATCATTTTTTGATCGAATTGATGCCAGAATCAGTTTTATCACAAACGTTTTACCAGTACCTCCTGGCGCATCCAAAAAGAAAATTTCTCCAACGTTGTTATCGACACAATGCATTATCGTATCATAAATGTCTTTTTGTTCCGACGTTAACTTGGAGATGTTATTTTGTACATACGACAATAGATCACTCGTACTGTAACTTTGTTCACGATCCAATTCTACACATTTCGAAACAGCAGCGGTACGATTAGGTGAAGGCATTCCCAAATCCTGAAGAGGTTTGTTTGCCATACATACGCACAAATCTTCTATAATAACTAAAGTGTAGTTATAAATTTCTGATGTAAAATCAAAAGTCATATCTGACGTCTCTAACCGTTTTCGATGGAGTATATCTTCGGACATTTTTGATTTATATTTTTCCCATAACTCTGTAGGAGCTGATGGAGAGCAAGTTGTTAGTATGATGCCAAACAATGCACGAATTTGACTTGTAGTTGACGTTTCGCTCGCGTCATTGATTCAGTTATCCCAGTGTTGGTCATTCTCCAATAAATTCAGAGCTTGGCATGCACTACGGTAAGTGTCATGTATAGTACCGTTTACAGTTCTCAAATACTCAAAGGACGTCGGACCGGGTACATTCACCAAAAGCAGGCGTACAAAGAAGCATTCATGTTGATTGGGGTGAACGGTGTAGAGTCTTCCTATCGTGGTATCTTTGAAGATGGTAGGTTGGCCGTCGACTGACTTACCCTGTTTTCGACGTTCAAATACTTTATTTTTAGTATTCAACGTGTAATACGAAGGCACTTCAGTATACAGCAGTTTTTTTGCAAAAGAACCATTTTTGCATAGCGAAAAGAAAGCAGTTAACTTTGTATCCGGTGGATTCAGGGCTCTTTGTTGCACGTTGGATTCCGAAAAATAGACACGTTCACCGTTCTGTAAATGTACCGCTAAGTGAACAACAGCTGGACTACGTTCATGTATTGGAAATGAAAGAATTCGCCAAACAGCTTCATTACTGCTTATGTATCTTCCAGCCTGATATTGTACGATTTCGTCGATTATCTTTGATTTCGGACTGCAAGCCAAAAACTGCCATGTCACTGCCTTTGTTGACGTTTTTACATATATATTTGATTGCCTTTACGGAGTTACAGTATTCAACGTTTATGTGTGCATTAAATGTTTTTGATAATAATGGGGAATATGGAACAACCCACTGGTTATCTACTTCGATGGTGGTACCGTTACGCTTCTTTATTATTGCTGTTTTACCGCCATCTTCAGTAGATCTTCTTCTATATTGTGGGTAACCATCATTGCCAGTAATTGTGTTGGATACTAAAAGTCGAGGATAGTGCTTCGTGCACCTTCCTTTGGCCATGCATGGTAAATTTTTGTTCAGTGCACCGCAAGGTCCATGTATCATATTTTTTACAACAATATCATATAACCCCTTATCGATATTTCCATCAGGTATTTCAGCGGAAATCACATCATCAATTTCGTTAGAAGTAATTTTATTATGTAGCCAGATTAGTATATGTGCGTGGGGCAAACCTCGTTTTTGCCATTCCACTGAGTACATCCAGCATCGCACTGACCCAAACACTTCAAGTTTTACTATGTAGTTTATCAGTGATTTCAACTTTGGCCGGAAGACCGTAATGTCATGTCTATGAACCGCCAATTGTCCTTGGAAGTAAAAGCTGCTGTATCTCGTCCCAAGATTGATTACATGTAAATGTAATAAATAAATCTGGACGACCATAGAGACGAACATACGCAATAGCATCTTGAGCATATTCATGCATGTGACGGGGACTGCCAGCATATGACGAAGGTAAAATCGTTAATCTTCCAACGTTTGTGGTATTACCGTCATTTACAACTGCATCTCGCAAATGAATGTATTGTTCAGAGTGGAGCTTGGTCTGATTCAGGCGGATATATAGCAAACGTTCTGATTCAATTTTTGCATACATATCAACGACGTATTGGTGAAACAATTGACGGCATTTTAAAATATAATTGTCTTCATCCTGCCGAATCATTAGTCTATAGGAATAATAATGCATTACACTGCATTTCTTATTCATTTCTTTGTTAGTGGCTGGATTCATCAATTTAATATTAAAGTGATAGCCGTTTGCTCCATCCCAAAAAATGATAGGATATTGTAGGGCATCGTAGCATCGATGAGTTTCAGCAATTCTTACCAACTGAGCGTTTCGCTTATGAAGAATAATATCTCGAGGTAAAAACTGATCACCGACCATAACGATTGCCACTTCGTCGATAGTTGGAGCATTGTATCTACGCACATGTTGGCCAGGAGGCGTTTTGTCAGCGGAAATAACAATTTTATGCGTATCAGTAGGCATCAAATCGATGGCTGTTTTGAACAGACGCACTAAATTATTATTTTCGTGGAAAAGGTGTTGCAATTGGGAAACGATTGTCCTTTCAACGTTGGGAGAAATTTCGCAACGTGTATTCAATTCAGAATTTCTATCACTGATGAAGTACAATTGTAAAATTTATGATTCTCGCCTGAGAATGGTAGAAGGGACCCTGCTCTATGATAAATTTGCCCTTTTACTTTGAAAGTAGGCATAAATTGATCTTGATTTTCGATTTGGGCAACAGACGACGTCATTTGGAAACATGAGTTATATTTTCTGATGTTTGAAAAAAAACGCTTAGATTCTGACGTAGTTCCAGTAAGCAAAGTCTTCAATGGCTCTGGGGGTGCAGCCAGTAGAGGAAGTTTAACTTTCCCTGAGGCGCAACACATTCTTATTGTTTCACCATTAAATTTCAAGGCCTTGCAGTAGGGACAAATTTTAGACATAGTCCCGATTTGAACACATTTACTATAATCATCGACTGGACTGTACCTGAATGCCATGCGATAATTTTCACGTTGCTCTTGTGATTCCTCGGCACGCTTTCTTTTGGCATTATCTCTTGAAGCCGCAAGCCTGTTTTCACGTTGCTCTTGTGATTCCTCGACACGCCTTCTTTTTTCACTTTCTCTTTTAGCAGCAAGTCTGGTTTCGCGTTGCTCTGGTAGTTCCTCGACACGCCTTCGTTGACGTAAATTGCACATTCCTAATCTAGCATTATCTCTTGAAGCTGCAAGCCTGTTTTCACGTTGCTCTTGTGATTCCTCGACACGCCTTCTTTTTTTAATTTCTCTTTCAGCAGCAAGTCTGGTCTTGCGTTGTTCTGGTAGTTCCTCGACACGCCTTCGTTGCCGTAAATTGCACATTCCTAATCTGGCCCTTTCTCTTTGAACCGCAAGCCTGGTTTTGCTTTTTGGTAACATTCTATAACATTGACAGTTAGAAAAATCTTCACGTGCCAAGCTTGCTAAAGCTCAACAATTTATAATAAACCTCAAATTTTAAGTATGTTTTTTAAGGTTTTCAAATTACATTAATCTATTGTCAAAATAGTTTGAAATATTTATGCAATTCCCGGTTTTTACATTTAAACCCTCAACACAAAAATACATACAACTTATTTTTATATATATCTATATATATAAAAATAAGTTGTTTGTCTGTCTGTCGACTGACGTCATGTTTGTGTGTCGACTGACGTCATGTTTGTCGACTGACGTCATTATAAGGATTGAGCTGTATGTCGTCATGAAGTTGTTTGTCGTCTGACGTCATGTTTGTCGACTAACGAAACTACAGACCGGGACACCGGGACACAAATGACGTGTTATGTCTGTTATAACGTAATAGAGGCAACAATCTTGACAGGGCCTTTTGAGGGTGAGGCTTTTGTTATTGGATCTGCCTTTTCAACCTAAAAGATTGCAATTCCCAATTTGATTAGCATATTTAGTTTTCAGTCCAGAACCACTAAAGCTATTATGTAAATACCAAAATATTTATGTTGTCTGAGCAATAATTTTTAGTTTTTATTTCAAAATAGAAAATTACCTGACAATTTTAGAATTATATCTATCTATATATATAAAAATAAGTTGTCTGTCTGTGGATCAGGTGACGTTATGTTTCTGTGTCGACTGGCGTCATGAAGTTAGTTGTCGTCATTTTTGCTATGACGGTGACGTCATTAAAGATATTTAAGACATATGTTCACGTAGAAATCTATTAATGTTTAAGTTTAAAATGACTGATGAACTTACAATGGCAAAAGCCGATGAAGATGCTCAAAGAGTCTATCCCAAAAAACTTGCTGCTGATAGAGAAAGTCAGAAAAGAAAGCGTGCCGAGGAATCAAAAGAACAACAAGGAAACAGGCTTGAGGCTAAAGAACGCAAAACCGCGCAGTTAGATGAAGATCCACCTGGACAGCGAGAGTCAAAACATATCAAAACTGAAAATGATAGCGATGATGATTGGGTTTGGGATCTTGACTTGGATAAGGTCATCAATGCCTACCAGATTTTAGTTAAAAAAAAAACAAAGGTTCTGCGATATGTATTTCATAGTGAAGCTGAAAAATAAAGAAGAAAAAGAAAACTGAAAAAAGAAAAAATGTAAAAAACTAATAAATACTAAAAAGAAAAAACACTCAAAGAGAAATTACAGACCGGGACACAAATGACGACCGGGACAGAGGGAATATAAATAACGACCGGGACACTCAAGGAGAAATTACAGACTGGGATACCGGGACACAAATGACGACCGCGACACAGGCAATATAAATGACGACCAGGACACAGGTATTTAAGAATATCGTTCAAAGAAAAATTTTTAATTGTAAGAAGACCGTTGAAACAGAAATTTCTAATTGTAAAATGACTGAAGAACCTACAATGGCAACACCCGAGGAAGCTGCTCAAAACGAATGTATTCACGCCGAAGTAGCTGAGTTGGTAAAGCGTTATGTTTCAGGTTCTAGGTCCGAGAGGCTCCAGGTTTGAACCTTGGCTTTAGCATTAATACAAAAGAAGAAAAAACTAAAAAAGGTAAAAACTACAAAAAAACTAAAAAGAAAATATATATATATATTTATATATATATCATCTTTTCCACAAAAATAATAATTTAGTGCTTCTGCTTAAAAACAGTAATCGAATTGATGCCTCCTGATACGCAACTATCAACAAAGTGGCAATCGTTGTGGTCGGTGATCAGTTCTTACCTCGAGATAATGGAGATATAAATGACGACCGGGATTCAAGCCAAATTAGCTGAGTTGGTAAAGCGTTATGTTCCAGGTTCTAGGTCCGAGAGGTTCCAGGTTCGAACCTTGGCTTTAGCATTAATACAAAAGAAGAAAAAAAACTAAAAAAGGTAAAAGCTACAAAAAAAACTAAAAAGAAAATACTAAAAAAAAAAATCTAAAAAAGCTAAAAAACTAAAAAAGGTAAAAAACTAAAAACTAAAACAAGAAAAAAAACTAAAAAAGGGTAAAAACTACAAAAAAAAACTAAAAAGAAATAAACAACTAAAAACCAATAAAAAAACTAAAAAAATAAAAACTGAAAAAGAAAAAACTAAAAAAAGGAAAAAAATGAAAAATAAAGGAGAAAAAGAAAACTAAAAACCGAGACACAGGGAATATAAATGACGACCGGGACACTCTCAAAGAGAAATTACAGACTGGGACACTGGGACACAAATAACGACCGGGAGATGTAAATGACGACCGGGACACTCAAAGATAAATTACAGACCGGGACACCGGGACATAAATGACGACCGGGACGCTCAAAGAGAAATTACAGACTGGGACACTGGGGCACAAATAACGACCGGGAGATATAAATGACGACTGGGACACTCAAAGATAAATTACAGACCGGGACACCGGGACATAAATGACGACCGGGACACCAGAACACAGGGAATATAAATGACGACCGGGACGCTTAAAGAGAAATTACAGACTGGGACACAAATGACGACCGGGATACTGGGAATATAAATGACGACCGGGACACAACTACAACGGGGATGCCGGGGGCACAGGGGGATATATACATGACGACGGGGACACAGGGAATGTTTGATTAGAAATCACCATCAACGAAGCTCAAGGGCAATCATTAGAATAATGAGGTATAGATCTGAATACGGATTGTTTTTCCCATGGACAATTTTATGTTGCATGTTCAAGAGTCGGTAAACCTGACAATCTATTTATATGCACAGACAATGGGACATCGAAGAATGTTGTATATTCGCAAGTTTTACGTAGTTAAACATATATATATATATATATATATATATATATATATATATATATATATATATATATATATATATATATATATATATATATATATATATATATATATATATATATATATATATATATATATATATATATATATATATATATATATATATATATATATATATATATATATATATCTATATTCACAGGTGGGACACAGGGACACAACTACAATGGCGCGTAACGGCATACGCGCGCGGGGGTCTTGGGGGGGGGGGGGTTTGGTTGCGAAGCGCCCCCACCAACTAGGTGTTGGGGTGGCGCAAAGCGCCACCCCAACAGCAAGTTAAATATATAAAGTTGAAGATGCGTTAGTGAAATAGACGCTTCTCTACCGATTTACGTCATAACAAAAAATGCTGCTTAACACAATAGGTGTAGTTTGTGCAAGTTAGTTACAAATGTTTTCACAGTTTATTTATTGAAAACCAAATTTATGCACACGAGATACACAATAAAGCACATGGAAATTTTCATATCGGCTGCAACTAATGAAACAATTAAACGAATTAACACATTTAGCTTTGATAAATGTCAATGTCTGGTTAAGAATATCAGGAACAACTAGAGACCAAACAGGTTACGCTTATATAAATAAGAAACAATATGCAGAAGGTGCTTATGCTCATTTCTCAGAAATCAATGCTAAAGTTCAGTTAAAAGCTGCTCAACTTAACGCAACTGCTGTGGTTTTGTAATATGTCTCTTTTGGAAGTTTCAAAGAAAATCACTCATAAAAAAATACCCATAAAATTGGCTTGTGTTATTTACAAGACTTCTTTAAATGACGTCATGCTGAATGACGTCGAACATTACAAGGCAAAAGCAGTTTAATTACAACAGGAAAAAAGAAAAGCAAAAAGAAGTTTTTGGCAAATGGAAAACTTTTTTACTATCTGTTTTTAAAAACATTTCCATTTGATCGAGAGAGTCCAAGTATTAATTTTTCGGTCACAGTAGAAAAAGATCTACAGAGAGTACGGTATTTATTTTGTCAACCTACTTTGAATTAAAGAAAATAGTTAATAAATACTGAAAGAAGACACAAAAAAATTAAAAGTTACTACGGTAGTCAAATTGTTAATGAAGCCAAGGTGCTGGAGAACAAACGCAAGATTTACTGTCTAAACACTTTTGAGGAGCCTAAAAAAAAAAATCGCTTTACCCCTTCTGATTATCAAAGTAGTCTGACTGTCTAAAACTTCGAGTGACTTAAACTTCGATCCTCTTTCTCCAGAGGAGAGTGTCATAGCTGCTGTACGTAGTAACTGTCTTTTGGATATATGTTATTAACGTTATTCTTTGCAGTAAGATTTTATCTTTGATCAACAAAATAGTAAGTAAAATTAGTGCGAATATTATAGATTACCTCCCAGGATAATACAAATCTTTTAAAAGTTATGATTCTGTAAAGGATAAACAGGAAGGGTATTGAATTCACTCGTTAATTCTTCAACTCAACTGAAATTACAGTTTAGTCACCCCATGACTTAAAATGAAGAAAAATACGATTTTTAAACTTATGCGTAACTTAGATTTTTTCAGAAGGGATGTGTAATGGAACACGTCTTGTTGTTATTGAATTATGTAACAATTATTCAAGACAAATATAATTACTGGGGCAAAATCTGAAAAAGAAGTTCATGTTTCTAGACTTAAGCACGAATGCAGTAAAGATCAGCTTGGAGGTATAGTTCAACGACATCAATTTCTGCTTCGACTGGCACTTGTGCTGACGAAACATAAATCGCAAGGGCAAACTTTAGAACTTGCCGGCGTCAATCTCCGCACTTCTATTTTTAATCACGGTATTTTTTACGTGGCAATTTTTCGTGATAAACGACAACGTAGCTTAAAAGCTCTGCTACCACCTGAAAATGAACGATGAACATATAATGTTGTGTAGAAAAAATCGTCGAGCACTTCCAACAAAATAAATAGTAACAGTTTCAAACTGTCAATACAAAGTTTTGTTTTGCAATCAAGTTTCAAATTTTTAACTCTATTCTTAGAATGCTTAGAATGACCCTGTCACTAAATGATTCGTAAATAGCGACGAAGACCACACTGCCTTTCCATAAAAAATAAATACATTTGGAACAATAGGGAAAAAATTTTCAAGTCAGTGGAATTCAATTCAGTGAATATTTCGGCCCTATGTCCAAGGGCCGTCCTCAGCACAACACCAGCATATATATATATATATATATATATATATATATATATATATATATATATATATATATATATATATATGTATATATATATATATATATATATATATATATATATATATATATATATATATATATATATATATATATATATATATATATATATATATATATATGTATATATATATATAGATAACTTACATTAAAATGCAAATTTTAAAACTAAAAATATCTTTAAGAAATTTTAAAAAAGCCCTAGCATCATTACTTCAATGAAGTTTAACAAGGACTGATAAATAAAGTGATGTGAGATAATAAAATTCATTCACTAACGAGAAAAGATATTTCGAAAAGTATTGCGTGGCTGAGGTTATCAAAAATATGGCTACCTAAAGTAGAATCAAAGGAGTTATTAGAACTATTAGAAATTAATGATTTGTTTATGTCTTCTTTATGCTGGTGCAGGCATTTTTCTAGATTCTTATGAGTTCTGCCAACATAGTAACTACCACAGTTTAAGAAATTTAAGTTTAAGAGTTTAAGAAATTTGTGATTTTAAAATTATTAGTGAAAACTACACACATTATTTCTTGTGATCATCCTTTTGGTATATTTATTTTATATTTATTAGGCTATGATTATGTTTGCTGATAGGAAAAGATAATAACGAAGATAGTGAAGAAGGAAGAAGTGTAGATGGCAGTACTTAGCGAAATGTAAAGTTTGTTACAGCTGAATCTCTGCACCCCACATATTCATCTTGTTTTTTCTTTGTTTCTTTCTATCTTCCAGCTAATTTGGTTTTGCTATTAGTTTTCAATCATTTAATTTTTAGAGCTTCTCAACGACGTCTTATTCAAACCTGGGGTGAAAATAAATGTTGAACATAAACCAAAGTACATTTACTTATTAGCATATGCCTCGAGCGTTGTCGAAACTGGGATAAAAGGTCAAAAGAAGTCAGTGAATAGAGATGAAGTGAAAAGTACATTGATGGCTATTGAGAAGGCCCATGAAATTTGCTCCACAACTCGTAGCTCAGCCGAACTTTTAGCAGAACTTTCGTCTTTATATCAATGCTTGAAGTGAGTTTTTTAATATTTTTTCAACATCCTCTAAAATGTGTGATACGTCTGTATCGGCTCCTTTCTGCTGCCATCGTGGTCACAGCGGTAGCTGCAATCTAGTAAAAGACGAACCTTGACCAGTAGTAACCGAAAATTAATTGTTTTGAAAACAACTCGGATCGAAGTAAAAAGTACACCATTGGAATTTCCATGGTCGATAATCCTATATATGAAACTTACCGTATTTTTTTACCGTTTTTTACCAGAAACCATTATTTTGTACCATTATTTTTTAAAAATCGTTTAAGAACGACTCCTGAAACACAAGGTTCATTTAATTAGAACAATGTGAAGCTTATTTAAAAGTGCTAAAAAAAAACTTTAGCGTGAACAGCAAGGTGTTTAGGAGGGGGCAATCCCTCTCATATACGTAATAATTTCTGTTTACCCTGGCCTGAACAACAAAGGATATCACTTTTCTGCATGGGTTGCACTGATTTGTCCTTTTTTTTTCTTTCTTCACTGTCAGCGGGCACTGAAACATTATAGAAAGCTGTTTAAGGACCCATTTTAATGGAAATTGCTATATCTAGCTCCTTTTGTAATTAACGAAACACAATATATAAAATAAAATGAATTTTTTTACTAATAAATTCATCTTCTTATGCAAGATGATGAATGATTATTTAAAAGATCGATTCTGTAATTAGTTGCGACTAGAATTCTCTTCGAGCAAAAGTAATTGCTAGAAACTTATATATAAAGAAAGTAAAATTTCACCACTTTATCCGAAAAAAACTACGAATTACCGTTATTATCACAAAACCCATCTAGAACTTGAATTGAATAAAATGACATATCAATTCAGTTTTTCGAATCTCTGTTTCATTCATTTTCTTGCGTAGATTTCCTCAGAAGATTTGAATCAATCCTTAGACTCCTTCGTTTGGCTCACTATCAAAATATCAGAACTTTCTGTCGCCCCCAATCCTGCTTCTCTCTGGGGGCAACCTAGTAATTAGGAAGCCCCAACCCATTTTTTCTGCCAGTCATTATTAATTTTTTTTGGTACTAAGATAACTTTTTTTAATATAATCTAATTTAAAAACTAGTTTTTAAATATAGTCTCTACACTGCAAAATACGTAGAAAACAAGAAAAAAAACGATAAAACAACAAATTCTATCAATGTATTGAATTTATTCAAGCAGGAATGTTTTAAACAAGCATTTATAGAAATCTCAACAGAACTTAACCTAATTGTAAATTTATTTTAGAATTACTATCACTAATAACCACACTTTTAAAATAAAAATTGCAGGTTTTTCTTGACTGTTAAAAAAGTTTAAGATACTTGTAAATATGTTTGATTTACAAAATATTCAATTTGTTTATATGAAAAATAGGATATTGATTCTGTTGTTAAAAAGAAAACTAAAATAAGAATTTTTTCACCACAACGGAATATAGTTGGCTGGAATAATTAAGATACCTGCATTCTCTTCAAGAATTCCAAAGCCTCCAAAAAAGAATTTTTCCGTATCCAGTGAGAGGAGGAAATGCAGAAACTTAAACTGCTTAAACCGCATCTTAAAAACTTAAACCGCAACTGCTTAACTTAAAATTTAAGGCAGCAAAACAGTCCAAAGAACTTCATTTGATTTCCTGTAGTTTATAAAATGTAAATATGATTTATAAATATCGTATATATATATATATATATATATATATATATATATATATATATATATATATATATATAAACAGAATCAAAAATTCTTGTTATGTACTCGGTGCTTTTTCATAAAAAAAGATGAGTAAACGCTTCAATAAACTTCATCGAACATTTAGAAAGCTTGCCACCCCTTTAGCTGAATTATCCCTGGGCAGTAGTTTCAATATTTGTCAAAAGCTGCATTTTTTGGCGCCAAAGCTATTATTCGTAATGTTTTATTATTGCATTATTGATATTTCATCAATGACACAGTATTCATTATTCTAAAAGTGTAGCACACTCTTAAAATAGGAAATGTCTCATTTTGTTGTTTGTCGAATTGTGTTTTAGTGTTTTTGGGAAAAAAAAAACTTTGAAGCTAGCAATTTACCGATTGATGTATCAGAGGCAGTGCACTAGCGCTACCTAAGTAAAAAGCCTCCCGCATTCAATGCATAATTCAGTCACTTTTCTTTCTCACTAGCCACTAAATCTGGAAGGGATAGTCATAGAAACTTTGGCGTTCTTCACTTGATCGGAAATTGTGCCGCCTAATATATTTGGTTTTCATTTAAGTTCAGATGACGAAGTAACTTCTATAAGGTTTAGGAAAGGGACGGGACAGTAGACTTAATTCTGTTTGTTGCAACCTCATTTGATTGGAAATTGGAAGTCCTAGTGATCTTTTCAAGAGTCGTAAATGACTGACGGTAAAACACCTCCCATCATGTGACTTTTTTCTACCCCCCTCCACTCCTTCCTATGTGACCCATCAAGTATCCGATCAAAAATTTACGATAGCTATTTATAAAAAATAGTTGAAAATTTCAATAAATGTATCTCCAGGTATGGCATGGCCCCCATAGGCCCTCGAGCAAGGGCCCTAACTAATGCTAATACCAATTATTTACATATAGGTTTTACAAAGAAAAGGAAGCATTATCTATGCTGGGTATCTGATTGGCTCTAAACTTTCAGGGATCGCACTCATGGCTTAAACGATTGATCTTTTTGTGGGGGAGGGGATGGGGGTTCAGAAACAGGTCAAAAATTTGTTTTATTCTTGATCAGTGTAAAATTTAGAGTCGTAAGTTCCTTGGCAAAGAGGAATCTAATTAACAGACAATTTTATAGCCCCTCCTAAACAAGACTATAAATATTTTTTCTCGTCAGGTATAAACTTGTATCGCTAAGTGTCTGGACACAAGGGATGGTAATGTAAAAGAGGAATAAACAAAAATTGATTTGCTCTAAAACTGGGGTGGTGAAAGGCCAAGAAAATATTTTCCTGATCGGCTCGAAACTTATATCCTTATGTTTTTTTTTATTAAGAAGACCACAATCTTGAAGGCAAATTAGATTTAAAATCGGGTATCACAAAATAGGCCACTAGAGCGCTACACTAGAAAGGAAGGTTCACTCGAAAGGCATACTAGAACTTCATGTTTCCAATGGAATGACTCGCCTCCCTATTTTCTGCGACCACTCTTTCCATACAAAATAAAAGGTGAAAAAAGTAATACATTGAAGGTGTAAGGCTTTTTTCTAAGGCAAACGATTGAGCATTTCCTCTAAAACAAATATTTTAAGTGTTTATTTTGTACTTTGAGGCCCCATTGATCCATGGATCCAAGTTTGAGCGTTCAGACGAAAGAGCTAATCCAATGTTGCCTGTGGAGAGACTTTGTCACCTATAATTTTTCATTCATAATTGTTGTTGAATTTGCTTTCATTACAGCAAATTGTTTAGGTGGTGGTTGAAGCAATAAATTCAAAAGCCATTTTTCATTTCGGTATGTAGATTTATCGAATGCTTTAACAAAGTGGTGGTGGGGCATTGATCTCGGTCGGTATGTTCGAGGGTCCTTGTAGTCTTTTTCATATTTAAGAACGGCGGCTGTCTCCTGCAAGTCAAGAAAATGATTCGAAAAAGGTCATTACTACTGATGCTGTGGAAACCTATCTCAGCCCCATTTGTTACTTTGTTAATTCTGATTGTTCTTTTTTTTAGATCATTGAATTTTATGGTCTTAATGAAAAATTACAACATTATATAATTAGGACAAATATTATATTCGTAAAAACCGGTAGATTTATAACGAAAGTATTGCGCCTCAGAGTGAAACCCCTCAAAGTTTTAAAAATGAACAATTTTTTCTCATTCCCTAAAAGATTTTCTTTCGTTCAAGCAATATTCTTCCATCAATATCTTGAAAGGGCTGTATCTTCTCATGACCACCGTTATTCTTTTTTCCGACCCAGTCAATGTTGTTATGTTTAAAATTCACTATATACAGAAGCTTTGCCTTAATACTGTATTGCTTTGCCCAAAAATAAGAAACAAGAAAAGCCAAGAGCTCATATTGCACTTGTGACGAGGTCATAAGAGCCAAGAGTTTCTTCCCACCAAGTTTCATTACGATCTTTCCACTCTAAGCATCTTCCAAGATCTCCGGTTTCCCCTCTAACTCCCCCCAATGTCGCCGGATCCGGTTGGGAGTTGAAATAAGAGCTCTGAGACACGAGGTCCTTCTAAATATTAAATTTCCTAAAGATCTGATAACCTGTTCGTAAGATAAAAATACCTCATTTTTTCTAATTTTTCCGAATTAACCGACCTTCCACTCCCCCTCCCCCCCAGATGGTCGAATCGGGGAAGTGACTATTTATAATTTAATCTGGTCGGGTCCCTTATACGCCTACCAACTTTCAGCGATCGCTACATTGATCGCATATCCAGTTTAGGATCTTCTTCATGTAAAAATAGGTGTGATCCGGGTTTCGAATCTGAGACCTCTCGCACCCTAAGCGAGAATCATACCCCTAGACCACAAGCCATACTTAAGAAGAACAATCATTTGTTTTATCGGCAAATAAAATTCTTCTCAACTATTTTGTTCGCTCACTCCCCCCCCCCAGATGGTCGAATCAGGGAAGAGACTATTTCTAATTTAATCTCGTCTGGTCCCTGATACGCCTGCAAACTTTCATCGTCTTAGCTTATCTGGAAGTGCCCAAAATAGCAAAAGCGGGACCGACAGACCGACAGAAATTGCGATCGCTATGTGTCACTTGGTAAATACCAAATCCCATAAAAACTAATACATGCTTCTTATTTCTGGAATTGCAGCATATAAGGTTGCGATGCTTAGCCTCAGAATTGAAATTTACTTTTGTAATGAATATTTGATCGAGGATTAGAAGTATTTCTAGAGATTTCGCAGGCCTACTTTGGTCTTTCAATCATGGAGATTAAATATTTTGAATAAGCTGTTAAATGTCTACCTTTCCACAGAAAGCTGGTGGTGGAAAGGACGGGGGATGCAACGGGGTGTAACGCCAAACTTTATTTTTTAATAATACGTATTCAAATCTCTTTCCTAAATCCAGTTCAAACAAGGATTAAAAAGCCTTCCTTTGTGCAGAAAAGCTGGGGTAGGGCTAGGTTAAATGTTGAAAGAACTATAGGTCATGTTAGTGCCTTTCAGTAATACAGATCCTGATGCTTTCATTATTTTGCTTTTAAAAAAAAGTACAAGAAGCCTACCTTTCTGCTAAATTGGTGATTGGGAGAGGTGGATGACGAAGAATCACTAAGTCTTTTTTGCCTCCAGCTCACGTTTTATAGCTTCTTACCATTTTTTTTTTTCCAGGCTAGAATTATGCCCTACTGTCCAAAATGCAATGTCATATTCATCAATCCAGCTTTGGCTTTTTCGGCCTTTAGCTCACGCTTTACAGCCTCTGACCATTTTTTTTTTTTTTTTTAACCCGGGCAACAATTAGGCTCAACTGTCCAAAATATAGTGTCGTATTCATCAATTCAACCAGATGTCCATATTTTCCGTAGAAACCGCAGAGTATAGACCTATATCATTTTTCTCTATAAATTGAAATATTTGGCATAGAAAAAAAAAACAAGAAAAAAAACTGGACAAAACTAAAGCGCTATTCTCGCAACACAACCAGAAAAAACTTTTACATTCTCTATGTTTAGTTATCAGGGCTTGCTTGAGCTTTCCCATTTTTTATCACTTTTTTGTTTTATTTTAGATATCCAGTAGTGTCTGTTGGAATTTTTCGATGGATTGAAGTGACAGTCACAGAACCATCATATTTTAAATTGTCTACAGATCATACTCCACTTCATTTGGCACTCCTCGATGAAATTGTTGCTGTTAATCATTTACTACATCCACAAGTGTTTAAACTACTCGTTAACCTGTTTGAATCTCGTCAAGATGAACTTGACGTTTTAGTTCAAGTATCCATTCCCAATTAAATTTTGTTTCAGTATGTTTTAATAGTTACAATGAAAGACAAGAGGAAAATTTATTAAGCTTTGAATTAAACATCTCTGTATCCAAACACATACGACTGAGAAGTGGTGCTTTCCATTATTTAGTCATTGGATAATAAAGGGCTAATACTGACACTAATTTGAAAGCTTCGTTTCAATGAATCGATTCATTTAAGATTTAGATCTTTTATGTAGATTAGAAACCTCAAAAGCCTCTTTTTATATCTCACTTTTCATCGCCGTCACAAAATTTTTGAGAGTAATATTAAAGATCCCTCTCGTTTGTTTAGAGCTATGCTGAGTGGGAAGTCACATTGAAAGTTGGTAAGTTCTAGCCTGAAAGCCCACGTTATGGCATTTAAGCCCCCCCCCCTTCCCGCCTCGGAATTCCTTTGAGGGGGTAGGGGTTCGCATCGAACTAATTTTCATAGAAAATTGAAAAGAGGTCAATTTAACGAAAGTTTTACCTATAACGCTCTCTGTAATTATCGAAAAGACAGAACTTCAGCAAACTTATGCTCCCGTTGTTCCCACCTATAATTCTGGCAATGATATGACCATTCTCATTTAAAAAAAAATCAAATTTAGCTTTTTTCAGATACAAGTAAGGAGTGACATTTAAACTTGAATTGAGTGGGAATTATTGTGAATATGAGGGGGCTGCCTCTCCCCTAGATTCTCATCTCTTTACCCTGACGTATTATTAGTGCTTTAGAAAAAATATGCGACTGCTACAAGTATAGCCGTTCGGTAACTAGGTTTTTTAGGTACCGACTACCTTTGAAAATATTTGAACTAAAAATATAATTGTCCGAAGGAACAATGGAGCGTTAATCTCTCATATGTATCTAAAAGGCTCAATAACAATCATGAAATCTGGACATTAGAATTCACTCTTTTTTATTTTCATTAATAAAAAATTATCAAAACTTTAAGGAATATTGACTAATATATGTCAATTAAGCTGACAATGCACGGTCATTTGTTTTTGTTTGTTTTTCTTTTCAGGAAAGCACAAATTATGTTTTTGTCTTGAGAAGATAGTGGGTTTATCGGCCCCACGCATGTCAATTTTTGCTCATTTTGTGTTTGACTCGGCTATCTATTGTAATTTCTGTTCGTTTTGAGTTTCATTTATTTATTGATAGTGGTTTGTGGTAGTTATACACTCAGAAGGTTATTTGACTTTATTTCTGCTCATTTTTGGCTTAATGGAGATCTTTACTTTTCTTTGAAAAACTTGTTTTGTGGAAAAGTTTTTCAAATTAATACTATTCGAAAGGCAAAGGCTGAATATTAGGAATGCTTTTCACCCTTTAATCACCCTCCTTATTAGTCTTGACGCCAATCTCTACTTTCATACGAAATAACTAATTTTTTTCTAATTATTAATTCATAGGACAAGTTGACCTCTTAATAAATGAACATGCTCCGAGGTGTCGGAAGTAAGAACTTTACTTCAATGAGAAGTTGTATATTTAATATTTATTAAATCCATATATCAAGTACTTAAGTGGAGGAAGGGGTGTTTTTTATGTAGTGATTATTTTTAACTAGCAACTTTCCAAAGATTTTATTTTCAGTATCGCTTTAATAACTTTGTGTAATGAAATTCTGAATCCAACAAGAGAATTATTTAATTGAAAGTGTTTTCTTGCTAATGAGTTTGGCTCTTCAAACTCAGGACCTCATTCTGGGGAACATAGACACGAAGCATATGTTTGGACTGAAAATGTTATAAAGAATTTTCGCAAAAGCTTATTGGGGGGGGGGGATAGTAAAACTCTATTATTTACGCATGTTTTCAATTATTGTTTTCTCGGCTATCATATATCGATTTAGTTGGCAGTTGCCGTTTGTTTTGTTTTTTTTTGTTTTTTTTTTCATAAAATTCTAATACTACTTTGCTATATTAGTTCCTGTAATAGCCTATTTGGGAACTTGTTTCTGTACTTGCATTGACTGTAAAACTATGCTTGCTTTAGCCGAAAAAAGTGTAACTGATGTATTTAGGTCCTTATTTACAACGTTGGATGGTGTTCACCTTCATTGGATAGATCCTAGGGGTAGTCTTCTTCTAATATCTATTCGAAGGAATATTTGATTTAAACACAAATTAGGTTTGAATGTCGAACATAACAATAAACTATGTTCGAAGCGAATATCGGTGTTTTGCTTGGTTATTAAAATCAAATGCTGTATCAAATGACGATAAATAGCATAATATTATATGATATAGTATTAACATGATATAATAATATAATCAATAAATAAAGTAATGTAATCGAATGACGATTATATTAGTTTGATACGTATTTATATCCTTGTAAAAATTCATTGATAAAAGTTGCAGATGGTGCGAAAACGTTTGAAAAGTTGCACTTTCTAAAGGCTGTTAAGCATTCCTTTGCATTAAAAGCATATGGAATGTCCATAAACAGGGTAACAAGCATCCAGTTTGTCAAAAACTGATTGTAAACAGCGTTGCCAACGCTTTGAAATAAAGCGTACCAGTTTTCCAGCTAAAATTGCAACGAAGGAGATTAATGTGTACCAGATGAAAATTTTCAATAAACCAAAAGTTGAACAAATATCTCAGTCAGAAAGGAGCAATTATAATAAAAATATACCAGAAGATTCGTATTTTACCATAATACGAATTGTACCATTCGTATTGTAACAATTTCAAATGAAAAAAGTTCACATCTGATTAACTGTAGCTGTTGTTTTTAAAGAAATCAAATGTGATGAGCAGAAACACAAGGCAGCGTGACTTCCCTCTAGTATTTGGTGTGTCCGAGTTGTCCTCTGATATGTGATTTTATTAAAATGAAAAAGTATTTTAGTATAAAAATTTACTTAGAGTCTATGTTGAATCAACTAAAGTCATATATAGGTCAAAAGCATTTTAGTACCTTGATGTTAGAAAATTTAAGTAATTTTTTTTCTATTAGTAATTGAGCCAAAGCAAGATCACCTCTCTCAAAGTTTAATTCATTTTGACGTTATTTTAAAGTTCAAACTTGTTTGGATTGGAGCTCTGAAAATCGTTTTATCTTGCTCACTATTAGAAGCATTCCTTGATTAGACTTATTTTTTAATAAACTATTGTAAATAGTATTTAGTTCATATTCTCTCTCTCTGTCATTATTAATCTCCTTATAGGCAATTTTTTTTTTAGAGATTAAAACATCATCTTTAGGGGATTGTTGTAAAAGAGATCAAGGTGAAGATTAAGTCAGAAGACTTGACATACACAATAGTATGTAGCAGTTACCAAATCCTTGTCTTTAAGCTTATCATCTGGGACTTGTCCAATAACAACAAGTAATTTCATCACTTTTTTCTGTCGTTATTGTCTTTGTTTTTCTACTGTATTGCATAGCATTTGTGCTCTTTTCGCTATATATGTATATTTCTTCAAAACACTACGTAATTGTATTAAACGTATTTTTACTGTACATGATGTGACATATCGTGAACTCTGAAGTAGTTTTTGAACTGTTTTAATTATTGAGGTAGTGTTCATTTCTTTTGAAACTGTTTTTGTATCGTACTGCCCAATAATAAAATAACTTAATTTTAGCTGGAGCTTCGCAAGACTCTCTTAGATAGGATGGTAAATCTACTAAGCCGTGGCTACGTTGTACCTGTAATAAAATACATTAAACAATGTTTTCAACGATGTGAAACTGACGTCTCTCTAATTCGGTATTTTGTGCTGGAAGTATTAGACATAGTATCCCCACCTTATACACCAGAATTTGTCAAATTATTTTTACCAATGGTTAGCAATGAAGAAATTACAGGTTCTTTAAAAGGAGATTTAGAGAATGAACCAGTATCTGATTTTATCAGTAAGTATTGAAACAGTAACTATGTTTGAAATTAGATACTTTTCTAATTTGAAATAGGTTGTATTAATGTTTTTACATCGAAATGCTCACTGTGAATCACTATGAATCACACTGTATGAATCACATCTCTCGCTACTATTGGTGGCTTGGGCTTTTGGTCTCACAATTATTCCTAGTCCATATTTAGATAATAGTTTTGTAAAAAGTAAACTTAGAGAAGAATATTAGTTTTACTTAGGTAGCTCTTGTGCTACATCAATCAAACTTCTAGGATGTATGTATAGTCTTAGTAAGGGCTTGGGAGATGTTTCCATAGCCACACTTTTACCCCTCAAACTTTGAATATATTTGAACTTTGAATATATTTAGTGTTTTGTGAAAGGAAATTTCAGTAATGTAAGGAAGTGTTACCAAAGTTTCTATCTTCAATCCTCCTCTGCTTGTAAGGCTCGAAAAATTACTCAGTTTGGCCTGGATTAGGCCCTAAGTCTTGAAACCGATTTCTCGGGGTCCGCTGTCACAAAAGGCAGATTCTAAATGCAGGAGAAAAGATCACAGCTGGAAGATTAAGTTGGGCGTAGGTACAATCCTAAAGGTTTAAGTAACGTAGGAGAACAACTCTATAATGTAGCGAAGAGCTATTATTACTGGTTTTACCTTATAAATTGCTATCGGCCTTGTTGTATTGATTGGTAACGGTTAGGAGCTGCTATCTAACTCACTCAATTTACTATTGCTCAAAACAGTATGCACCTTGCACAGTCCTAATGAACGTTTTTTTGATAATTTTTCGGGCCCTACTTTTGGGGAAATCAAATGTTATTTTTGATCTTATGCAATAGGACTCCCCAAGTATAAAGACTTAAGGACAGAAGTTTCTAGCCAACTAAAAAAGAGTTTTTTATGTCCGTTTACAGGCCCTTTTGGGGGGAGATAACAATTTTCTGTATATTAGGCTCATTTTGGTCCAATGAATGAAGGTTTTAAGCTGTTCTGTAAAATATCTGCCCATTTCTTGGATCCCTAATAAAAAAACAATACATAGAATATCATTGTAGTCCCTTATTAAAATGTATGAAAGTATGCATGCAATTGCTATTTTTTTTATTATTTTTTACTAATAAATTTCATTGCAAAGGATGTTGGACACATAAAGAATTTTTAGATCCAGAAAATGTAACATCAAGTTCGCCATGTAAAAAATCTTATAGGTCTTTTTTAGTCTTTTTAGAGGTTTTTTTTTCTAAATGATGGTTTAATCTAAACGTTATCATTTGTTGTTTTGTAATTTGGTTGCTCAGCCTACATTATACCATACTGTTTGGAACCCTTCAAACTTGATAATTGCTTAATCTCTGGTTTTTAAGGCATGTTTTCTCTGGATTGAAATACGAAAAAAAAACGCTTTAGTATATGGCTTTCATATTCTTTTTTCTTCTTCTTTTTCTTTGAGTTATATGATGCAAAACTAAGCATCAGCAAAGAGACTATTTATCACAGCAAAAATTTGTCACTGAAGGTTCTTGACGGGACTTCGTTTTTCAGGTGTTCAAATCAAAACGTATTTTTTGATAAAAGCGTCGCTTATTTTTAGTCATATGTCTTCTATACTGCTAATAAACGTGCTCTACCTAATGGTAAAGCTAGTGAAATCGTAAGATATCTCATCTTAAATTTTTCTTTTGTGTACAACAAGTCTTTTCCGTTTTAGATCTTTTTCTATCCTCAAGTATGCCTGTGTTTCTTTGTTCGTTTTTATATCTCTACTATCATCACATTGGAATTTCTTTTATGTTTCAGGTCATTGTAAAGCAACCTTGGAGCAAGTTCAATAGGCAAAAAAGTGTAATCATCCTAATGAAGAAACAGCTAGACCTGTGAAAACGTTTATGTTTTTTTCCTTCCTCCGGGGTATATCTTGTACGAAATGGCTAAGATTCACTACTGGTGATGCCAAGTTCCAATATAACCCGTCATTACGAGAGCCAACATAAAAATTGAATATCTTAAATGTTTTTTTTTTGTTATGGAATTTTTTTCTCTTGAGTCTTTTTCCAAACAAATATATACATATATTTCAATCTTGATACATGACAGTTATTGTTTGCTGATAGATGGCATATATGTGAATTTTAAGAAATCGTGATTTGAAAAAATTGAGAAATTTTTCAATTTGCCATGGATTTTGAGAAATCAGGTTCTTAGTTGGTTTGTGCGCGGCAGAGAAAAAGAAAAGGTAGAAAAAAAGGAGTACGAATCAATTTCATTAGGTGCTTATTCGGAATTACGAACTATACTTTCATTTTCTAATATACATTGTTGAAAAAAAATAGTCACAGCAATATATAGTTCCTTTGGGGAGCTCCCCCCCCCCCCACAGTCCTTGTGGACAGTCCTTGTGAGATAAATAAATATTACAGTGTAACTTTATTAAAGTAAAACATACCAAATGCATAATTTCACAAACTGTGTTTGGTATCTGGCAACGTTGACATTTAAGGACTTATGCTGTTATTTACTACAAATCTGAGGCTAATATTACAAAATAGAAGTTCAATATCAAATATGTTTTGTAGCTAATTGAAAAAGGCCCCTGGATTTTCGCCAGATGTATAAGGATTTCTGAGGCTGTTGATTACAAATCTCAGGATAATATTGCAACAGAGAAAGCTAAATTCATTGTATGGTTACTATTATAAGACGACTCCCCTTTAGACGATGACACCACTACGATTATGAGTGTGACACTACTAGGGTTTTGACTCTACAATTAATTAGCATTAACTGCTATCATATCTATGAACCAGCATTACTGTTAGTTGTACATATACAGAAACAATGTCAATTCAAAACAAACAGTAAGTAAAAAAAAAGGTTTTCCCATTTAAGTACATTGCAAAGTTGAAGGAACTATCTTATATCATATATTAAATCTAAAACGAGCAGAAAGTACTATCTTTGAAGAAATGTAAATCAAAAACGAAAAGATATTAAATGGATTTGAAAAATAAAAATAAATCCGTACAAATAAGAGAAGGGTTCCCCTCCTCAGACCCATAAAAGGCTAAAAGTAATATCAACAATATTGGAAACAGTTTTTTTTTTTTTTTTTTTTGAACTTTGAAAAAGCAATAATGTCCAAACTTTCTGAGAGATACCAACATATTTGTAACAGTCACTTCAGTTTTATTTGAAGCTACAGTGATGACTGGTCAAGTGTGGTTCTGAAGCGTGGGCGCTCCGAAAAACGAAGGAAAATTTTCTAGATGTTTTACAGAGAAATTGTCTACGAATTATTACCGTATACTGACTGTATTTCACACAGTAGGCTGTACGAAAAGTGTGGTTCAATCCCACTGTCTAGGGCGCTGAGGGAAAGGTTGAGATTTCTAGGACGTACTCTGCGGATGAAGGGGATGACAGATTGCCCAAGTTTGTCTTTTTGGCCTGCCGTCTAAGGCTAGACGAAAGCAGGTCGTTCTCGATTGGGCTGGGAGGATGTCATAAGCAAAGGTTTAAGGGGAATTGGAAATTCCTGGGAGAGTGTAAATAGAGAAGCTTTGAATAGATTGGGATGAAAGAGGAGCGTGCATAGCTGTGTTAGCCTCAGGTGGCTTGGTGTTGCGGTAAGCTGCTAGAAGTAGTAGTAGTATTTCAATTTTATCATTTCTTTTTTTTTTTTTTTTTTTTTTTTTAAGTGAGAAATCAATGATTTGTCCGTGTTGCGCTAAGCTGCTACAAGCAGTAGTAGGATTTCAGTTTTATTATTTCTTCTTTTGATTTTTTTTTTTTTTTTTTTTTTTTTTTTTTTTTTTTTTTTTTTTTTTTTTTTTTTTTTTTTTAGTGAGAAATCAATGATTTTGTCTTTTTAAATCTAAACCTTTCAAGCCAACAGAAAACCAGCAAATTAAACTTTCAGCAAAGCATGTTTATTTAGTAAAGAGGCAAAAATTTGCTTTCTGAACATCTTTTTCCTTGATATTTTGAAGAGACTTGTAAATGGCTCTACAACTTCGAGAAATCTGCTCAAACATGGAATCCCGACAATAACTGAAAGTTTCATTCTCCCGGCGAACTGTTTATCATTATAATATTAAAGAAAGTTTGTCCTAAAAGTGATTGTTGACTCTATTTGGCTAATGAATTAAGCTTTTTATTTACTTTCTAGTAGCAAGTTTCCGTACAGAATAAAACATCAAGGTTCAGGCACGTAAATGGGAGGGGGTGGATGATAATTTGCATAAGAAGCGCTCAAAAATTCCAAAAAAATTGAATTCCAAGGGAGGAGGGTGGTTAACACCCCCTCCCTCCCCCAGAGTAGGTCCCTTGGCATTTGATCAATTTGGCAGTCCAATTCTAACGTGATAATCAAAAGTGAATTCTTTTCATTACGAAATTCGGCAAACGAATAGAATTACGATAGACCATGCAGGATTCATTGTTCTGTTTACTTCATCATTTCCACATCAGTTGCTCAATTTTTTTCTAGTAATAATTTACTTTTACTGAGAAGAGTACAATTCTTAATCGTTAAGATTATGGGAGGCAATTCCTAATCTTGGTTAGATACAGTTTTCATTACATTTTTAACAATTTATTCTGCAAAAAAAATTTCAATCTAACAAGTCTCAGCCCGGGCTTGTGTTGACGCAAGCCAACATAATTGTAAGAAAATTGCACATCTACAAACACAGATTTACAAAAATCTCAAGTAATGGGTTTATTTGCATAATAAATAGAAACCTAATTACACCTATATTATTTTAGAAAATAAAACTTGACGGTGGAATAAATTGGAGATTTTGAGAATCGAATTTTTTTTTTCCGATTCAAATAATTATTCTGACTATAGGGAAATTCGTATATTTTCTCGATTCCAATTAATTGTCCAGACACCTGCTAGCCGTCAGTATATAGCAATTAGAGACTCAAATAAGGTAAATTAATTAGCACTTCTTAATTGCTTCTTAGCTTTTTGGACTAATGTGACATTCAAAGAAATTAAATTGACATATTCAAATGGAAGAAAATGGAAAGGCCTCAGAAAATAATGTTGTCTGATAATACAGAATATTCACATTCGTACTCTTTATTTTCTCCCCTTCCTGAGCAATTCCTACAGGTTAAAGTATTGCTGGATAGGAGCTGTGTAAGAACTGGACCTGATAAGAATTTTTCTCGGGTAAAGCTAATAGCAAATAATGTCTTTAGTAATTGGAGGATTTATAGTTATTAATTTTTAGTCAGCTTTCCGATATCCTAAGAAATTAGCTGATATTTGCCAGTTGATGAAAACGGTAAGAGTTGGTCAAAATGTTATCTGACATGGTGAACTCTGTGGTTCAAGCTCGCCTTCTTGAACAATATCTGAGGGCTAAAATATTACTGAATATAAATTGTGTACAATGTCCGGATGGGAGTGACTTACCTTTTTATCCAATTTTGGCTTTCAGCTCTTGTTCAATAAATATCAACCCACTGGGCCTAGAACGTCGGGAGAGGGCTCATTCTGACGGAAATAAAAAGTTTTGGTGTTCTTTTTAAGTGACCAAAAAAATCGGAGGGTAACTCAGTCCCCTTTCATACCACCTTTATCCCAAAATCGTCTGATTCAAATTTTGAGATAGCTGTTTCATTCAACATAGTTGAAAGACCCAATAGCTAAGTCTTTCAAGATAAAATGACCGCCATACAGATCCGGGGGAAAGAATTTCAAGTTATGAAATTTGCCCATTGTTTACGTATAGTATCAGTTATTGAAAAGTATGCATACATTTTTGGGTGGGAAGGGGAGGATGAATTTTCCACTGGGAGGGTTTTGTATGAGGAGGATTTTTGATGGAGAGAGAAGTTTCCAACGGGTGAACTTTTCAGGGAAAATTTTTACACTGAGTGAATTTTCCAAAATACCTATACGAAATTTCTTTACATTTCTTACTTCCTCTTTACTGATCCAATTTTACGTGTGGACGTGTTATAGGTAATTGTCCGGGGTTAGTTTTTGCAAGAATCGAATTGTCTTGAGGGTACATCTTTGAGGGGGGGGGGGGGCTGTGAAAATCTTTTTTTTATCTAATGAAGCTTAGAGACAAAAAAATTTATAAAGGCATAGGAACAGTATGTTAATTAAAGTTAAGGTATGTAAAAATGAAAAAAGTAAGTAATTACAAAAAATACACAAAAGATGGCCTACTCATAAAAACTAAGATATGAATTCCCAGTATTTAGTTCTGTTTAGTGTTGCCGAAGCGTTGGACGGATATTTTTTAACAATACCAATAGCTATGAACTTGGTGTTCAAGTTATCAAACACGAAAATATTTAATGCCTTTAGACTCAGTGTTTGTAAAAAGTAGCACATTACCAAAGTAAAACATTTAAACTAAGATTATGACAATGAAATAAAATTTTTCAATTTAATTTTTTTAATTTAATTTTGAATACTAAAACCAATATTAATGACACCTTTATACTTCACAAATGTCAAAAGTTAAATCTTATTTAAAGTGACAACTAGATAAGCAAAATCACTCCTTGAAAAAGAATTATAATAAAACACAAAAAACGTATCCGTTCAGAGGTTAATATAGAAATGCTCAGCATTCTGTTCTGGGGAAACATTTCTCATTATAGTTGCTTTGTATACCAGCTCATGGGTGCTCTTGCAATTCAAAGAAAAGTTGACGGCATATTTTTACCGATATATATACCGACATATTTTGCCCATTATTAAGTTGTTTTTCTTGTTTTTTTTCTATAATTTTATGAACTTTCTTGTGTACTAATTAATAATAAACAAATATATATTTAGGATCACCATAAAAAAGGGGTTCTTTGAATTGATGTTATCAATAGTTAGGCACTTATACTTTTGTTATTGACAAGGATCATTATTTAATTAGCATCCATTACTATGAAAAATTTGATTTTTATTTTTAATCCAAACAAACCACATAGAAAAAGGTGTTTGTGGAAACTGGAAATGGGTTACTCAGTCACAAATAAGAAAATATATTTTCCTAGTTAAGGGTCAAAATCTGTTGGCAGGTAGCTAACAATGGGACAACACACATTTTTCCATGTGTTTTCCTTATCATGCTCTTTTTCGTTTGGGTTCCTTATAAATACTTTATTGTCATAAATTTCCTGGGGGGGCATGGCCCCTTCCTGCCAGTTCCCATGAATAGTTTATGCTTTTTAATTTCATATAGAGAAATATACATTTTACTATTAATTAACAAAAACAAAGTGAACTTTGTTGTGTACAAAGTATCTACGTTAAATTTAATATTGGACCAAGATGCTTCACTGCTAGTCCCTGTCGCTGCAATGGAATCAGCATCAACCCCGCGTTCAATATAGCTTATTGCAATAAGCGAAATTGTGCTAGTGAACGCCGTATTGACAGCAGGCCAATATTACGCCAAGAATTTGAAAATTAAATAGACGGAAAAATAAATTTATAAGAAATGAATCTGCAAAAAATGAGTGTAACTTAGACTCAACAATAAATGAGATCTATATTCGTAGTGTTTATGTTTGGAGTCTGAGGGTTACCTATGAATTGTGTTCGGATCTCTAACTAGTCAAGCAGGTATTTCTCTAACCATGATTGGCTCTTTATTAAGGTAGTGGTGTTGCTGCAACCATGACTAGAAATGGGCAGTAGAATCAGTAGCACCAGCGTATCCTCTTTATTTTTGATAAAGTAACACTGAAATATCACAGAGAATTGAGTACTTATGTTTTATGCTGCCAACATTCAAGTTTATGCTGTACAAAACTTGAGAACAAACTGCTGTTATTTTTCTGTATTAAGAAACAATTAGGCCTAAATTACTCTTAGTGTAAAAATCCATGACAGGTGACAGAATACATTAGAATTAGGCCTATGTAATTTGGACTAGGCCTGTATATTTGCAAATTAGGGGATAGGGGTTAGGTTTTTTTTTTATTTTTATTTAAGAATTAACAATGCTTCTTGACTACTAAGGTACCTGTGTTGGCCCTGCAGTGCATTCCTGCAGCATGATTTGATCTCTGGGTCCTGTATTACCAAGCTAAGGTCAAAAGGTGTTAGGTTTGGTTACCCCCTCCTTAATTTGCAAATTTATTGCTAAAATTTGACTCTCAAGTATTGTATTTTTATTTTGTTTTGGTATTTACATAAGGTTTAACTTCAATTCTCCAGTGTTTACAGTAAAATAGCCTAAGTATGATAGTATGAAAACCATACACAAGATAATAAGTTACCTTTCAGGCTCAAAATAGAATTTGTCTCAGAAGCAATTATTGAATCTGGAAAAAGCATAAAAAAGGGCATCAGGTGATATATTCACTATTTTCCTAGCTAAATTAAGTGAGTTTGCATATGTTCACCAGAATAGGGTTTCTCCAGAAAAGAGCCAGAGTAGAAAACTAGCTAAAACAAAAGAATTTTTTGGAAGAACCAATTTTATAAAAATGGTTTGTGGTTTAGCTTGCACTTTTGAGGTAGCCTATTAATGTAAAATGAAGTAGGCTGTGTTTAGGAACAATAGATCTATTGGTAAATCTTTAGTTGGTTATAGGCTATAGGCTAATTTAGCTACAAAGAAAGTGAAAATATCATTTGATGCTTTTTTTTATGCTCTGTCATATTTCAAAAATAAAACTCCCTTACCCTACAAGGCTATACAAGCTGAAACTCCCAACTCTGGTTTATAGAAGAAGACAGGGTGATGCCATTCTGGTTCATAAACATATTAATTCAAAGGCATTTTCTGATCTCCTTCCTCTGGGATTTCAGGATTCTTATACAAGGAGACATAACTTACTCCTCAGAGCAGCAATGTGCCCATTTTCTGACCAACCATGTTGCCAACCTCTAGAACAAATTCCTGCCATATATCATCGCTGACCAAACCACAAACAGTTTTAAGAACCATCTCAACAGCAAATAGTCAACAAAAGAATAGAAGTATAACTGGGAAGTGCTCAAGTCAGCAACATCAAGCCACTAGTCAAGTATACATATTCATCTGTGTGTCACATATTATTATCTCTGGAGTTTCTACAAGGAAAAATCCTTAGATTACTCCAAGCTACAATTTAAGGTAATTAAGGTAATTGCTTATTCTAATAACTTATTGATAAACTAGTGATATGTTTTTAACCAATTTTCAATACCTTTGCTTTCTTTCTTGATAACTTTCTTGATTCTTTCATTGATAACTTCTTTCTGTGGTTGCAAAAATGAAACACCTTTGGGGTTGCTTTAAGGGCTCAAGATGCAATTAGCCCCAAAAGCAATTACTATAATAATGATAGAGCATAAAAAGGGCAACAAATGATGTTTTCACTTTCATCCTAGCTAAATTATATAGCCAACTACAAATTTACTGAACTATTTTCAAAAGTGAGGGTGATCAAACATCCCCTCCTTCATTTTCATTATAAAAATCAGTATGGAAACAAGGTGTGACTTGCAAAGTTAGTTATCCTTGCCCTAGGGGCTGTGGGTAGGGGTGTATTTATGGGATGAAGGTCCCCGGTCGCCCAAAATTTCCAAAGATTTTTCTCATAAGAATTTAATATCTTGCTCTAAAGCAATCCCCTAAATTTTACTTGTACAGTTTGATAATATATAAAGAGTGCTGCACATCAATGAAATTTCTCCCCTTTACAGATCTTCTTTTGCTCTTATATATCTGGCTAGTTTGATAGAGCCTACTTTACTTTTAAGATCTCTCTGATGTCCTTAGTCAAGAGTTGTGATTCCCTTGACTATCCTATTTTCAGCTCAAATCTACAGCAAGTCTTGTTTCATATTCATTATGATTATGTTTGATCAGGTTCAAAGCTGCAAAAGCTGGATTGCTAATATTTGACTTGATGTAACTCAGTGATATTTTAAAAGAAAGTGCAATTTATATTGACAGGTAACATAATAACAAAGCAAAATTTTCTATGATCACTTTATCAATTTCTGTTGTGTTATCAATCAAGAGTTTGCATTTTCTTGCAAGGGTAGGAGGTACTTGTCTAATCTCATTCCTGACAAAACCATTCCAGTTGTAGGGTTATTAATAACTGGTCTTTTTTAAAACAGCTATATTTTGTATTTTTAAATGCTTTAGGAAGATTGAACATTATGAATGATGCAAATTTGAATAGTTGCCCTCCAATCTTTTGGAATCAATAAGTTCATAACTCTATGAACTGCTCTGTTCATAGAGTTATGTTCATAGAGCTACTCTATGAGAAGCTCTGTTGCACAGCAGAGTGCTTTTTTTTTAAGTGAGTTTTATTTACTAAGTAGTTTTAGGAAATGAACAGACTGATTTTCCAACTTTTCTTTTTTCATCAAATTCAAAATAAATAGAAGGTGAGGCTTTTTTAATTTTTTTGGAAAGTTAGAGTGAAATGAAGACAGAAACAAGAACTAGAGTTACAGTGGCTCTTTTACAAATACCAAATTTCTGATCTAATTACTCAAGCAGAAAAAAAAAACAATTCGCAGATTTGTTGCTTGTTCTTACCAGCAATGTATGCTGAAAAACCTTTATCAAATAAGAGATGAGATTTATTGATTAGCCAAGATATGCAAGAACTGATTGTTTGACAGCAATATTTGAATTTGATGCAATATTTGCACAGGGCAAGGCTATTTAAAGGCATATCTCCAATATCTCAGGAACAGCAAATTGTACTAAGTTGAAACCCCCATGGAATGCTGAGAGGTGGCGTTGAACTGAATGAAAACATATTATGTATGTCCTGGTTGGTAAAAGGGCATATAATAGATATGTCAAAGACAGCTGGGTGTATTAAGTTGAAAATTATTTAAAAAAAGTTATTGGGGTATTGAACTAAATAAATTGCAACTATGTGTATCCAGATTGCCAAAAGAGTGTATCCATAAAATCTCTGAAGCAGCAAAGGCCATTAAGTTGAGACATTCAAAGAATGTTGAGGGGGGTTTTAAACTAAATTAATAAGCACTATGTACATCAAGGTTGCCAAACCTGGATTATTGAGGTATTGTCAATACCTCTAGGCAGGCTAAGGTTATTAAGTTGAAATTTTAGGGAATGTTGAGGGTGATTATAAACTAAATCAAATACATGCTGCATTTAGGTTGTCTCTGGAGTTTGTTCAATATCACAGAAACGTTCTACAGTATTACGTAGAAACTTTCAGGGAATGTTAAAGGGATGTTGATCTAAATCAAAAGACAATATTTTTAATCCAGGTCGTCTGTAGGCTGAATTGCTAGTATCTTAAGAATGGTTAATGCTATTCAGTTGAAACTCCTATATTTCTAGGTCTGGTAGATCTGTTCAAAAGGACATCTCTCTCTCTCTCCCCTCCCTCATCTTTCTCTCTCTCTCTCTCTCTCTCTCTCTGTCTCTCTCTCTCTCTCTCTCTCTCTCTCTCTCTCTGTCTCTCTCTCTCTCTCTCTCTCTCTCTCTCTCTCTCTCTCTCTCTCTCTCTCTCTCTCTCCCACTCTTTTCTATCTTTCTTTTGTTCTTCCATTTTTTGGTGTTCTTGTTTAAATAAAGCATATGTTTTCTTCGCACTCCTTTACAGGGTGTTAAGTCTTAGTGGTCATCATCATGTTTATTGATTTTTCAGATGATTTTTGTGAGTAAAGCCAATCTAGCAAGACTTCCCTTTCCAACTAAATTATAAGTAATCTGGACATCCTACTCCTGCATACTCAGTGGGTTTTTCTTTAATTTTTCTTATATAATACTGTTCTTGTAATGACAAGATTTAAAATAATAATATTTCAAATAATTTGGTTTGGGGACAGGTGTAAAATAATTTAACATTACCATTATATTTTTTAACGGTTATATTAGACAACTAAAAGATGATATCACCTGGGGTATTGGCTTTGTTTGATCACTTTTTACTCTTATAGGTATAATCTGTACTATTATGACGCCAAAAGCTTTTAGCTTTTTTATTGTTGTGGCTACATGTGAAATGCAATCACTACATTCTTCTGTTGGTGATCTTGCTGCTATAAGTAACGAACTCTCCATTGGTAAAGAGGAATATAAAAGAATATCGAAGAATACAGAGATACCAATGTATGGTGACTGTTGGACTGCTGCTCTCAAATCTTTAAATGAAGGCTGTTCAGCTTTAACTGAAAGGAGTCAGAGTAATCTGGCTTTGAAATTTACAAATTGCTTATTAGATATGACTGGCCAAGAAATTGTTGAGTGTGATACTGATGAAGATCTTAGATTGTGCCTTGCAAGGATGAAGGATAGGCCATTTACAGTCTATCAGAATTTCTTTACGAGTACCAGAAGCATGTGCCACTTTCTTAGGATTCAAGTCTGGCACCAAGAAACAGAGCTGACTATTGGGAGGTATGAAATAGTTTACTACTATAATTGCTTATAATATACAACATAGCATGTCAGGTTTATATTGATAATATTAAATAAATAAAAAATCTGAATGGTGGTTGTAGGACTTTTTCACCATTTGCCCAATTCACTTGGGGAGGAGTTTAGTGATGGTAAGTTCTGGGTGTACTGGTGGTACTTTGTGAGCTAGAATGATGCAGCTTCAAAATTTTGAATGGAAACGCCTATCCATCTCTACATCTTTGAATTCTATGGTGAAAACAAGACATGTCATCTACACAAGAACTTTTTTTTGAAGATGCCTGATGTATTTATACATTGCAGCAAAATCAAGTCTTTGATGGTGTTTGACCTGTCAAACTTGCTTGTAAACTTCAAGCTCCTCTAAGGTTTGGTTAGAACATTTTTAGATAACATTTAAAGCATAAAATTTGTTCCACTTTTCATGTAAAATGTGAGCGTGTATTTAGAAGTCCTCCCTACAGACGATATTTCTTTTTTAGTAAACTGATAGCTCAAGTTTTTGTCAATAGGCATTGCTTAGTCGAAACCAAGGTAGGAATGGTGTGGTGCTGGGAAAAATACTGTATTTGCCAGTGATAGTACTTGCTGGCCTTGATCATAATTTTGTCACACACTTCATGTTAAAGGTTTTCATGCCGATTGGTAGAAATCTACTAAATGCTGTCTTTCAACTATTTGTAAGAGAGCAATCATACGTAATGCTTAAAGTACTAAAGACGTCAGAAGCAAAATATTTTTAATCCATGACTCCATCTAAGGTTTATTCCTATCTGAAAACCAGGATTTTCTTCAAATCTTCTTTTGGTCGTTTCACCATTACTGCCACAGCAGTGAACAGTGAAATAAAAACGTAAAGTGATTCGGTAAACTTGACGAAATTTTTCGTTTGCAGAAATTCAAACGAAAAGAAAGTCTAATTCTTATCCAAATTCTTCAAACAATTTATGCATAAACTACTTATTTTCTACTGATATTTGAAACCGTTTCTACTTCCAATCTACTTATTTTTTGGACTTCCCTGCTTCTTTTTGAACCATGCCGAGTAGAAACACTGGGGTAGAGCTATGGTATAGGATAGAATTTTCTATATTATGCTATATATATTTTTCCGGAGGAAATGTAATATTTAGAAGAAGATTCGTGGTCTTGAGACTGTAGCCCATAAGCCCCACTGAAAGTACACATGACGTACCCATACTGGTCACAGGAGTTGCAAGCCCACAGTCCGAATACCAGTGAGGATAGAACTTGTAAAACCCGTGGCCCTGTCACAGCCGTGTTACCATACGCTACACTAGAACTGCCAGTAGTGCCACTGGTGGCACTGGTAACATACAATTCATATTTGCTATAATGCGGAGGAAGTGACTGACATTCTAGTAAAAAATTGACAATGTAAACTTGAGAAGTTCTCATAGCTGGATTAATTTTGTAATTTTGTATCTGCCTATATGATCGCCTATGACGGCAAATCCCAACCAGGCAGTAATCTTCACAGTCAAACTTTAACGCAAAGAGAAATTTATTGTGGAGGGGGGCAACCCCTTCATATACGAAATAATTTTATGTTCGTTTTGAGTTTTAATGTTGCTCCTTACTTTCAGTTAAAAGCAACCCTGTTCTTTATTTAATTTCTGATCATTTTTCAAATAGTGTCAGTAAATTTATTGAACCCTCCATGTATTACCTACCCCTCTTCATAGGAAACTCCTCTGTGGAATTTTCTTCCTACTTAAACCCCCACCCCTCGAGGAATCCCTCCAGACAGATCCATCCTCGCTGAAAATCCCCTGTAAAATTTCTTGCGGACAATTCACCCTGAAATGTTTTTCTTTATATGCTTTAATTTGAAAAACACTCATTTAAAATCGTATTCTTGATCGTTCCGGAAATCTGTCCCTTCCATAGAAGTTTTTTCTCGGGCATCCAAACACGGTGAAAATAGCCCCCGGATAATTCACTCGGAACATCTCCACATGCAAAATGAAGTTGGCAAAGAGAAAGGAAGAAAATTAAAAATAATTTCGTGTTGGCAGTGGTGCCGTATGGGGGCTAGGGGGGAGTTGCCCCCCAATAATTTAGAGAAAAACTATAATCCATTAAGTAACTTTAAAACTGTTGTTAGTTTTAAGCCTCAAATTCACTATTAACTTCGATCAGAGAAATAAGTTCGACTGTTTTCAATAACTGAATTAGACTAGGGTATGTTAATTTTGTGTTTCAAGCTAGATTAAGTAATTATTTGATACTTGGTCAAGGCTATTGCATAGGGCAGTGCCGAAGGAATTCAAATCTACACAAGTCTAAGAACCTAAAATCCCGAATTTTGAATGGTATTACGTTTTTGTTGCTATTAAAACTAGTTGGATTGGCGCCAATCAAGGTAGAGGAGTATTTGCCTCGTAGATTTTTCTCCACCCCTTGATTACAAAAAAAAATTTTATTTGGTATTTTCATGGAAAAAAAGAAGAAAAAATTACACCCCTCCTCAAACTACTTATAAGTATAGAATTGAGGCGGTTGAGTAGGAAATATGTTAAAAAACACCGCTTAGACCTACTTAATAACGTGTAGAATAATTGTAGTTAACACGTTTTGACTGCAGCTGCACTATAGTTTACCCACCAACCCCCCTTGTATGCAAATATTAAAGCCAAATTACATATTCCCCGTGTATTTTGCCATACGTCACTCTTGTTTGAACCTGTGAAATTAAATAAAAAAAAAAAAATATTTAAGATATCAAAGATAAATATGAAATAAAAAAGGTAAGTTTTTTTTTTAACAAAAGTACACATTGTGGGTGTCATTTGGCACTTTATGATTACCTTCACTGCTCAGAATTAGCTAATAAAAGAGGTTCTAGTGTCCTAAATTTTCCGTGGAAACGTCAAGTTCCTATTGCAGGGATACTATAGTTCCATATGAGACAGCACAAGAGTTTTTTTTTTTTTTTTTTTTTTTTTTTTTTTTTTTTTTAAATGCAGTGTTGTATCCTGTTATTGATTTTCTAACTACAGAGATTGAAAGTAGGCTAGAAGAGAATAGTTTGGACGTTTTGAACAACTTAAAGAGCAATACTAGGTGCAAACGAAATGAACAAAGACAGTGTAAGCTTTTTGTGTAATTGCTATACGCTCGATTTTGAATGCTGCATATCTGAGCTACAGTGTTTTTACGGGGTTACTACTACTACTACTACTACTAATAACTCACTGCAGCACCAAGCCACCTGAGGCCAACACAGCTGCGCATGCTCCTCCTCCAACCTTATCTATTTAAAGCCTCCCTCTTTACACCCTTCCAGGAAGTTCCCATTTCATGGGTTCCCATTCAAAACAAGAACATTCTAGAAAGAGCATCTGTTTTTGCTGAAAAACGCTTGAAATGTGTGTTTCCTCTGATAATTGATCTATTTAAACTGTACTTCACTATTTCAATGAATTTTGCGTCGCGTGAAAGATCTTTTTCTTGCCTTTAATGGTTGAAGACGTACTACTGCAACACCACGGGGCAAGAAAGATTATCTTCACTGACACTGTTCGCGATTGAAAGAGAAGTACAAATTGACCTTGATAAAGTCATAAAGGAATTTAATATAGAAAAACATAGACGACTGCAATTTCTGGAACAAGTCTTTGTTTATTGTAAGTTTATCTTATGTGTACATTCATCTTATTTTGAAATATCATAAGATTCATGTTACAATAAAACTTAGAATTATCCTGTATTTTTGCTTTTGCTTTATTTCGCCCGCTTATTTCAATGCTATTCATTAATATAAAGCAACAAACCCACTACCAAATTAATTTAATAAAAAAACAATAAAAAGTAAAAGTTTAGCACAACAAATTTGTAATAGTTTAGCACAACAAACTTAATCTTACACAGTTACAATCTGTTCAAAATAGGGTGCAACCGAATAACACAATACTGTTATTCAGGCTGTTAGAACGGTGCTTGGTTCAAGTATAAGATAGAGCATCCTTTGCTGGGACGGGAGGGTGGGTATGGAGTAAGAGCAGGCTTCACATTGGTGGTGAAGCCTGCTGAAAAAAGCCGAGTGTATATAAAATTCACCTTAGCCCACGCAAAAGCTTTTTTAAATTATACTACTGTCGCATGTAGTAATTCATTGCTGATAATCTCAGTAAAAGCTTGATCGCTAGAACTTAATTTTATCTTTATTTAATGTTTTTTTAATGCATTATGTATTGTGTAATATTTTGAATTTAATCTGGTAGCGTCTTTGGTAAATGACAACTTTTCTTCAGTAGCGCTGAAATAAAAGTTCCCCCCCCCCCCAATAAAAATTCTGGCGCTACACACTTGTGTGTAGAAATTCTGTCAAATCCTCCCACTGTAAAATTTACTTTGGAAAATACACCCCCTTGGAATTTTTCTCCCCAAGGAAAATTCTCCCTTTGGAAACTCACCCCAAGCAGAAAATCTCCTCACGAAAAGTGTGTTTGCTCAAAAAACAAATATTTTACTTAAACAGTTGGACAATTTCAGAACTTACAGACGTCTGGGGACTCTGTCATGGACTCTGGGGGAGTCATTTTACCACTAAGGATATAGTTATTGGATCTTTCAAATACACTGAACAAAATCTACTAATCTACACTAATCTCAACATTTTGATCGGATAACTTGTCGAAAAAGGGGCGGGGATGGGAGCTAGTTCCCCTTCAATCTTTCCGGTCACTTTAATTTCCGTTTGAATTCACCCTCTTTCAATATTCTAGGACGGTTGTTTTGATACAATTACCCCTGGAAAAAACGCAAAAAATCACGTAATTGTGGTCTTGTGGCAAAAAATGCGAAATTCCACATTTTTGTATATAGGAGCTTGAAACTTCTAGCTGATTCTTTTGATGTATCTATTAAAATCGAAATTTCTGTTGTCTGGGCCCTAACTATCAAATACATGCAATTTTTCTTTTCTATGTAAAGGGTTTTCAGCCGCACTTTTAAGGCATTGATTTGTCTTTGAACCTAGTCGTAGGGTTACCTTGGTTTTGTATTAATTAAATTAAAAAAAAGTAATTTTTTTAGCTGAAAGTAAGGAGCGACATTAAAACTTAAAACGAACAGAAATTACTCCGTATATGAAATGGGTTGTCCCCTCTGCAATCCCTCGCTCTTTACGCTAAAGCTTTTAATTGTTTTGAAAAGTATCATTGTGGCAAAGAGTCAAACTTTAGCGTGAAGAGCGAGGGATTGCGGAGGGGACAACCCATTTCATATACGGAGTAATTTCTGTTCGTTTTAAGTTTTAATGTCGCTTCTTACTTTCAGCTAAAAAAATTACTTTTTTTTTATTTAATTTCTGAACGTTTTTGAATTAATGTATGTTTGGTTTTGGCTCCCCGCACATAAATTATTAAAATGAAATTTGTATATTAATTCTTTTTTTGGCTAAATGGCTTTCTCTTAGTTTTGATCAGACGATTTTGAGAAATAAGGGGTGGAGAAGGAGGCCTAGTTGCCCTCCAATTTTTCGGTTACTTAAAAAGGCAACTAGAACTTTTAATTTTTAACGAACGTTTTTATTAGTAAAAAATATACGTAACTTAAGAATTAACTTACGTAAAAAACTTTCATAACCTTATGTTTTTATTATGTATACGAGGGGGTTTGTACCCTCGTTAATACCTCGCTCTTTACACTAAATCGTAAGTTTTGTCCCAATTCTTTAAGAATGACCCCTGAATCAGAAAGGCCGTAGAATAAATAGTTGAAATTACTAAAAATACTTTTGCATAAAGAGCAAGGTATTTATCTCCTCCTAAATACCTTGCTCTTTATGTTAAAGTATTTTTAGAACCCCTCATATGCGTAAAAATCTCTGTTCGTTTTAAGTTTCAATGCTACTTCTTCCTTTTATTTGAAAAAAACTTTTTCATGTTTATTTTTCATTGTTATCTTATAGTAATGCTAGAAAATCCTGCGCCCTTTTCATTGAATTTTTCTTCCCCCATGACAGATTCCTCCAAGGGAAGATCCTCCAACATAGCTCCCTCTCCTCAGCCCCACCCCCAAACAAAATAAAATCCCCCTGAAAACGTCTTTACACTTCCCAATAACCATTACTATATGTATTAAATAAAAAAAACTATTTTTTTTTAGCTGAAAGTAAGGAGCGACATTAAAACTTAAAACGAACAGAAATTACTCCGTATATGAAATGGGTTGTCCCCTCCGCAGTCCCTCGCTCTTTACGCTAAAGTTTGACTCTTTGCCACAATTCTACTTTTTAAAACAATTAAAAACTTTAGCGTAAAGAGCGTGGGACTGCGGAGGGGACAACCCATTTCATATACGGAGTAATTTCTGTTCGTTTTAAGTTTTAATGTCGCTCCTTACTTTCAGTTAAAAAAAACTAGTTTTTTTTATTTAATTTCTGAACGATTTTGAATTAATGCATGTTTGATTTTGGCTTTCCGCACATAAATTATTGAAATGAAATTAGTATATTAATTTTTTTTGGCTAAATGGCTTTCTCTTAGTTTTGATCAGACGACTTTGAGAAATAAGGGGTGGGGAAGGAGGCTTAGCTGCCCTCCAATTTTTCGGTTACTTAAAAAGGCAACTAGAACTTTTAATATTCAACGAACGTTTTTATTAGTAAAAAATATACGTAACTTAAGAATTAACTTACGTAACAAACTTTTATATTCTTATATTTTTATTATGTGTACGAGGGGGTTTGTACCCTCGTTAATACCTTGCTCTTTACACTAAATCGTAAGTTTTGTCCCAATTCCTTAAGAATGACCCCTTAATCAAATAGGCCGTAGAATAAATAGTTGAAATCACTAAAAATATTTTAGCATAAAGAGCGAGGTATTTATCTCCTCCTAAATACCTCGCTCTTTATGCTAAAGTAATTTAAGAACCCCTCATATGCGTAATAATCTCTGTTTGTTTTAAATTTCAATGCTATTCCTTACTTTCATTTGAAAAAACGTTTTCATGTTTATTTTTTCATTGTTTTTTTTTTTTTTTTATAGTAGTGCTAGAAAATCCTGCGCCCTTTTCATTGAATTTTTCTTCCCCCGTGACATATTCCTCAAAGGAAAGATCCTCCCACAAGGCCCTCTCCCATCAACCCCACCCCCTCAAACCAAAAAAACCCATGAAAACGTCTGAACACTTCCCAATAACCATTACTATATGTAAACACTGGTCAAAGTTTGTAACTTGCAGCCCCTCCCTCAGGGATTGTGGGGGAGTAAGTCATTCCCAAAGACATAGTTATTATGGTTTTCGACTATGCTGAACAAAATGGCTATCTTAAAATTTTAATCTGTTGACTTTTGGAAAAAATGAGCATGGGAGGGGGCCTATTTGCCCTCCAATTTTTTTTGGTCACTTAAAAAGGGCACTGGAACTTTTCATTTCCGTTACAATGAGCCCTCTCGCGACATTCTAGGACCACTTGGTCGATAAGATGACCCCTGGGAAAAAAAAACAAAAAAAAAAACAAACAAATAAACACGCACCCGTGATTTGTCCTTCTGGCAAAAAATACAAAATTCCACATTTTTTAGATAGGAGCTAGAAATTTTTGCTACAGAGTTCTCTGATATACCGAATGCGATAGTGTGATTTTCGTTAAGATTCTATGACTGTTAGGGGATGTTTCCCCCTTTTTTCCAAAATAGGGCAAATTTTCTCAGGGCAAATAACTTTTGATGACAAAGACTAAATTAATTGAAACTTATATATTTAGAATCAGCGTAAAAATTCGATTCTTTTGATGTATCTTTTAGCATCAAAATTCCGACTTTTAGAGTTTCGTTTACTATTGAGCCGGGTCGCCCCTTTCTACAGTTCCTTACCACGAACTGTTTGAAAAGAAAATAATTCGGTATTTCGGGGCTTCTGACATTATTACTCCTTTGCAGAAGTTAGGCTCAAAATTGAAAAAGGATTATATTTTTTCTCTGGGCCCCTTCCACCTATTAGTTCGTTTATTTTCCCGTTAGTTTTCACTTTTTTTCGCTTTATAGTTGTGTTATCTCTTAGCAGTTCTTTCGTTAGTTGAGTTATGGTTGTGGTATATATGTTTTATCACTCGAATAGTTGTGTTATTTTCAAATTATACTCCATAATAGAGAGGCTCCGAACACCCAGCATTGTATATTAAGCTCTTAATTTGACGTTTTTTTCTAACGTGACCAGATTCGTCCTGCGCCCTTTTCATTGAATTTTTTCCCCCATGGCATATTTCTCCAAGGAAAGATCCTCCCACATAGCCCCCTCCCTCAACCCTACCCCCAAAACCAAAAAATACCCCTGAAAACGTCTGTACACTTCCCAATAACCATTATTATATGTAAACACTGGTTGAAGTTTGTAACTTGCAACCCCTCCCCCAGGGACTGTGGGGGAGTAATTCTTCCCCAAAAACATAGTTATTATGATTTTCGACTATGCTAAACAAAATGGCTATCTCAAAATTTTGATCCGTTGACTTTGGGAAAAAATTGGGCGTGGGAGGGGGCCTAGATGCCCTCCAATTTTTTTGGTCACTTAAAAAGGGCACTAGAACTTTTCATTTCCGTTAGAATGAGCCCTCTTGCGACATTCTAGGACCACTTGGTCGATACGATGACCCCTGGGAAAAAAAAAAACAAACAAACAAATAAACACGCACCCGTGATTTGTCTTCTGGCAAAAAATGCAAAATTCCACATTTTTGTAGATAGGAGCTTGAAACTTCTACAATGGGGTTCTCTGATACGCTGAATCTGATGGTGTCATTTTCGTTAAGATCCTACGACTTTTAGGGGGTGTTTCCCCCTATTTTCCTAAATAAGGCAAATTTTCTCAGGCTCGTAACTTTTAATGGCTAAGACTAAACTTGATGAAACTTATATATTTAAAATCAGCATTAAAATGCGATTCTTTTGATGTAGCTATTGATATCAAAATTCAATTTTTTAGAGTTTTGGTTACTATTGAGCCGGATCGCTCCTTACTACAGTTCGTTACCACGAACTGTTTGAAACACTGGTCAAAGTTTGTAACTTGCAGCCCCTCCCCCAGGGATTGTGGGGGAGTAAGTCATCCCCAAAGACATAGTTATTATGGTTTTTCACTATGTTGAACAAAATGGCTATCTCAGAATTTTGATCCGTTGACTTTCGGAAAAAAATGAGCGTGGGAGGGGGTCTAGATGCCCTCCAATTTTTTTGGTCACTTAAAAAGGGCACTAGAACTTATCATTTCAGTTAGAGTGTGCCCTATTGCGACATTCTAGGACCACTTGGTCGATACGATGACCCCTGGGAAAAAAAAAACAAACAAATAAACACACACCCGTGATTTGTCTTCTGGCAAAAAATACAAAATTCCACATTTTTGTAGATAGGAGCTTGAAACTTTTACAGCAGGGTTCTCTGATACGCTGAATCTGATGGTGTCATTTTCGTTAAGATCTTACGACTTTTAGGGGGTGTTTCCCCCTATTTTCCTAAGTAAGGCAAATTTTCTCAGGCTCGTAACTGTTGATGGGTAAGACTAAACTTGATGAAACTTATATATTTAAAATCAGCATTAAAATGCGATTCTTTTGATGTAGCTATTAATATCAAAATTCTATTTTTTAGAGTTTTGGTTACTATTGAGCCGGGTCGCTCCTTACTTCAGTTCGTTACCACGAACTGTTTGATCAGTTCACAGTGTCAAAGCTAGTTAATTGATAATCAAGGTTACATTGGCCTATTCAATACACCCTTCCCCTGATTAGTCGGCGTTCCTCTGACCTGCAAATGAGGCAAGTTCACTTGCTTTGCGTTTATACGTTTCATAGTTTGTTCATGACAAGTTTTCAATTTTCGAGTTTTAATTCCAATTTTTTTGCTTTATTGGACAATACGGTTTAAACAGGTTAAAGAATAAACTGCTTTTGGTTATTTCCTAACCCATTTAAGTTGGAAAAGGGAGTTTTATGCGAGTTCTTAGTTTATACTGAGGTGTGCCTCTTTGATTTACCAGTCTTGGTAGACATCCCCCGCCCCATACACCTAAAAAGGACTTGTAATTATAAGCTAAATGCGTTTTACACCCTGAATGAATTAGAATATATCTTATGAGAAGGATAAAAAACACTTTAAATATTCAAAAGATACTTGGTTCAGTTCTTTTATGTCGATAATTTTTTGAAAGTATAATTTGATTTTACCCTAATTTGATCTCCGTAACCTGGTCTTCTAAAGCAATTACATTAAAAAAAAACTAATTTTTCTAACTGAAAGTAAGGAGCGACATTAAAACTTAAAACGAACAGAAATTACTCCGTATATGAAATGGGTTGTCCCCTCCGTAATCCCTCGCTCTTTATGCTAAAGCTTTTAATTGTTTTAAAAAGTAGAATTGTGGTAAAGAGTCAAACTTTAGCGTAAAGAGCGAAGGATTGCGGAGGGGACAACCCATTTCATATACGGAGTAATTTCTGTTCGTTTTAAGTTTTAATGTCGCTCCTTACTTTCAGTTAGAAAAACTATTTTTTTTTTTATGTAATTTCTGAACGTTTTTGAATTAATGCATGTTTGATTTTGGCTCTCCACACATAAATTATTAAAATGAAATTTACATTTTAATTCCTTTTTTGGCTAAATGGCTTTCTCTTAGTTCTGATCAGACGATTTTGAGAAATAAGGGATGGGGAAGGAGGCCTAGTTGCCATGCAATTTTTCGGTTACACAAAAATTTTAATTTTAAAGAATTTTTTTATTAGTAAAAAATATACGTAACTTAAGAATTAACTTACGTAACAAACTTTTATATTCTTAAGTTTTTATTATGTATATGAGGGGGTTTGTACCCACGTTAATACCTCGCTCTTTACACGAAATCGTAAGTTTTGTGCCGATTCTTTAAGAATGACCCCTGAATCAGAAAGGCTGTAGAATAAATAGTTGAAATTACTAAAAATACTATAGCATAAAGAACGAGGTATTTATCTCCTCCTAAATACCTCGCTCTTTATGCTAAAGTATTTTTAGAACCCCTCATATGCGTAATAATCTCTGTTCGTTTTAAGTTTCAATGCTACTCCTTACTTTCAATTGAAAAAACGTTTCCATGTTTATTTTTTCATTGTTTTTTTTTTATAGTAATTTTAGAAAATCCTGCGCCCTTTTCATTGAATTTTTCTTCCCCCATGACATATTTCTCCAAGGAAAGCTCCTCCCACATAGCCCCCTCCCCTCAACCCCACGCCCAAAACCAAAAAATCCCCTGAAAACGACTGTACACCTCCCAATAACCATTATTATATGTAAACACTGGTCGAAGTTTGTAACTTGCAGCCCCTCCCCCAGGGACTGTGGGGGAGTAAGTCATTCCCAAAGACATAGTTATTATGGTTTTTGACTATGCGGAACAAAATGGCTATATCAAAATTTTGATCTGTTGACTTTGGAGAAAAAATGAGCGTGGGAGGGGGCCTAGGTGCCCTTCAATTTTTTGGTCACTTAAGCAGGGCACTAGAACTTTTCATTGCCGTTAGAATGAGCCCTCTTGCAACATTCTAGGGCCACTTGGTCGATACGATGACCCCTGGGGAAAAGAAAAAAAACAAAAAAACAAACAAACAAATAAACACGCACCCGTGATTTGTCTTCTGGCAAAAAATACGAAATTCCACATTTTTGTAGATAGGAGCTGGAAAATTTTGCTATATTGTTCTCTTATACGCCGAATGCGATGGTGTGATTTTCGTTAAGATTCTGTGACTTTTAGGGGGTGTTTTCCCTTATCTTCTAAAATAAGACAAATTTTCTCAGGCTCGTAACTTTTGATGACAAAGACCAAATTTGATGAAATTTATATATTTAAAATCAGCATGAAAATCCGATTCTTTTGATATATATTTTAGCATCAAAATTCCGTTATTTAGAGTTTCGTTTACTATTGAGCCGGGTCGCTCCTTACTACAGTTCGTTACCACGAACTGTTTGATTGTGTAACAAGAGAGGATGACATGCAGGTTCAGATTAACCTGAAATATTGACAATTAGGCGACAATATAATCGTGCACGCACACGGGAAAAGTGGTCATGAAGAAATTGCCCCATTCAGAAAGTCTACAAGCTTTAGCTTGAAAACATTTTTTTTTTACAGTTCGGCATAGTTGTGAAATAGTATTTGTTCACAGGTGCTGTGTGACTTGGTTTATTTTTTACTATGATGTATGATATTATCTCTTTAGGCTTGCTGAAAATTCTGATATCGTGGCTGATAAGCTGATGGAATCCAAGGAAATTCAGGATTCTATTGTCGAATCGCAAAAAAGGACTCTAGAAGAAATGAAGCAGCAAACAGAAATGTCGAAAAAAAGTATGAAGGAAATGTTTGACAATTTACAAGACAGAACGGAAGAGCATGGTGCTCTTATATTTGAAATATTTGACAGAATTGGGAAACTTCAAAATTATGTTCTCGAAGAAGTGGAAAGCTTCTATAGCATTTTCTTCTACCTTACTGCCCTAGTGATTGGTAAGACCTTTCTAAATGTTTCTCTTGTCCTAGGCTAATAAAGGTGTGTTTTTTATTTTTTATTTTTTTTATGGCACTTAGTATTAACGAAGTGACATATAGCGATCGCAAATTCCGTCGGTCTGTCTGTCCCGGTTTTGCTAGTTTAGGCACTTCCAGATAAGCTAGGACGATGGAATTTGGCAGGCGTATCAGGGACCAGACCAGATTAAATTAGAAATAGTCGTTTCCCCGGTTCGACCATCTGGGGGGATAGGGAGACGGTTAATTCGGAAAAATTAGAAAAAAATGAGGTATTTTTAACTTACGAAAGGGTGATAGGATCTTAATGAAATTCAATGTTTAGAAGGATATCGTGTCTCATAGTTTTATTTTAAATCCTGACCAGATCCGGTGACATTGGGGGAGTTGGAGAGGGGAACCTAAAATTTTGGCAAACGCTTAGAGTGGAGGGATCGTGATGAAACTTGATGGGAAAAATAAGCAAAAGTCCTAGATACGTGATTGACATAACCGAAACGGATCCGCTCTCTTTGGGGGAGTTGGGGGGAGGGTTAATTCTGAAAAAGTAGAAAAAATGAGGTATTTTTAACTTACATAGGAGTAATCTGATCTGAATGAAATTTCATATCTAGAAGGATCTCGTAACTCAGATCTGTTTATTTAAATCCCAACTGGATCCAGTGTCATTGGGGGGAGTTGGGGCGGGGGAAACCGGAAATCTTTGAAAAGGCTTAAAGTGGAGAGATCAGGATGAAACTTGGTGGGAAGAATAAGCACAAGTCCAAGATACGCGGCTGACATAATCGGACTGCATCCGCTCTCTTGGGGAAGTTGGGGGGGGGGGGTAATTTGGAAAAATTAGTTAAAATGAGGTATTTGTAGCTTACGAACGGATGATCATCTTAATGAAATTTGATATTTAGAAGGATCTTGGGCTTCAGAGCTCTTATTCTAAATCAGACCAGATCCGGTGACATTGGGGGTAGTTGGAGGGGGAAACCGGAAATCGTGGAAAACGTGAGAATTTGGGCATCTTTATCTTACGAATAGGTGATTGGATCTTAATGAAACTTGATATATAGAAAGATTTTATGTCTCAGATGCTCCATTTCGAATTTTAATTGGATTCGGGGACATAGGGGGGTGGAAGGGGGAAACAAATCTTGGAAACCGCTTAGAGTGGAAAGATCCGGATGAAACTTGATGGGAAGAAAGAGCACAACGTCTAGATACTTTATTGACATAATTGGAACGGATCTGCTCTCTTTGGGGGATTTGGGGGTGTGTGTGTTAATTCGGAAAAATTTGAAAAATTGAGGCATTTTTAACTTAAGAACGGGTTGCCGGATTTTATTGAAATTTGATATTTAGAAAGAACACATGTCTCAAAGCTCTTATTTTAAATCCAGATCAGATCTGATGATACTGGGGGGGGGGGGTTGGTGGGAAAAACTGGAAATCTTGGAAAACGCTTAGAGTGGAGAGATCGGGATGGAACTTGGTGGGAAGAATAAGCAAATGTCGTAGATACGTGATTGACGTAACCGGACTGGATCCACTCTCTTTGGTGAGTTAGGGGGGATCCAGTGCTTTGGCGAGTTTGTTGCTTCTGGGCGTGCTAGGACGATGAAAATTGGTGGGCGTGTCAGGGACCTGCACAAGTTGACTTGATACAGTCGTTTTCCCCGATGGTAAAGGAGAGGAAAAACTAGAAAAAATGAGGTATTTTTACTTATGAGTGGGTGATCTGACCTTAATGAATTTTATATTTAGAAGGACCTCGTGTCTCAGAGGTCTTATTTTAAATCATGACCGGCATTAAGCCTCTGATTTTCCTTTTAAATCAATCTATTGATTCTTAGAATTTTTAGAGCTTATCCCATATGAGCTCTTGGCTCTTCCAGCCTCGTCACAAGTGCCTAATGAGCTCTTAGGTGTTCTTTTATTAATCGTCACTCATAAGAAGCGAAACAACAACTTGGAAGGCGTTGCGTTGCAGCTGGTACAGATTAAACTTTCTCCCAAATATTAAACCAAAATTAAACTTTCGTTAAATTTTGTCCCACAACTTCTATTTAAGGACCTTTACTATAATCCTTTTTAAAGCTACGTTCTGTTTTCATTTTTCTTCATTTCTTTGTCTCTTTTGACAATATTTTGTTTGCACGATGATTCCTTGTCCATCACCCTTCCTATATCTATTCGGTCATGGTAGAAGAGCTGGTCTTTTCTTGCTGGAGGAACATGCCTTCCCTCAATCTAATTCTTTTTCTTTTATTTTTTATTTTACCACTATTTTCAACAAAAGATGAGTCTTTGCCGATAAAAGAATTATTTTTGCTTCTGAAGTTGACATTTTTTAGATTCTAGTAACTTCTGGTTACTTCTAGTAAGATGAATCTTCGCATCCTTCATGAATGCATTGACACTGAGAAGAAAGGAACCGACAAAAAAGAAAAGCCGAGAATAATTCTTGCAACTGATGAACTAATTAAGAGTAATATCAAGAAGCTCCCCTCGTAAAAAGAGACTTACACAATGCTCGAAGACATGTCTTCTGAAGAAAAGCTGTACAAGTATTTACCAGACAGCTTAAAATTACTTCTTCAGACGCTTTTTTCTAGAAAGAACATTTCAATGAAGATTGCATCGTTTGGACATCGCTGCATCGCTGTTGTGTAAGCTCGTTGGACAAGTTCGTCCAACTTATGACTGACAATGCAGATCATGATATTTGCACTTTAGATGGCAAGACTCTTTTCCATAGTTTGGCTAGAATTGCCTGCAATAACTGCATCGTCAAAAAAGAAAAAGATTTTTACGAGTCCAGAAATAGCAGGAGCCAATAATTAACCGATGTTTTGCAATTCAACAATTGAATTACAAAGTAAGTGACCCATTTCTTTCAACTGTAAATTGGAGAATTTCCTTTGAATCTTAAATTTCGCTCTTTCTAATGAGCTTGACTCGTTGTGAATTGGTCCTTCGTGTCTAAAAGCTCTACGGCCTGCTTGAAATGGGTTCATACAAGCAACATTTTGAGGACCAGCTGTAAAAGCAGGCATCTCGTTTCTACTCGTAATCGATCATCCTTCGAGTGGCGAGTCCTGCTTGTATTCTGTCTTGACGTTTATAGCTGAGCAAGGGGAGAAATGCGGATTCATGCCTATTAACTGTTTGACCAGCCTCTATGTTCGATGTCTATGAAAATATTTGAAAGTTAAAAACCTGGAAGCATACTGAAAAAGATTGTCTTGAAACTAGGATGATTCCTCTTCTTATGAGCTTTTTCGGCTGCATAGGATATATCATGCAAGGATCAGGCGTAAAAGAAATGCTTGAAATCGCTTATGATGAACAAACAGTATATTGGCGGAAAAAGCAGTAACTAGCGCTTTGCGAGGAAATTTGGTAATAGCTTGGATACTCCAAATCTGCCTATTGAAGGTTAGGGAGTTTATAACAATAGATGCATATATGGAGGACTCATCAGACGGTAGTTTAAGCTTGGAAGGTGTCTCTAAAGACACCTAATTTAAGCTTGGAAGGTGTCGGTTGACGGAAACACAGCCAAGCTTTGTATGCAGTACTTCGATATGGTTGGAATGATTCAGCGGTTTCCGAGGGCAGAGAGACTCGGTATGTGGGAAGAAAATCTGTACGTGTTAAAAAGCAAGCTTCCTTATCTCGCCCTTAAAAAGCAAGCTACCTTATCTCGCCACAGCATATCATAACCAGTATGCAAAGAATGTGAGAATCTACCTTCAAAAATTAATAAGGTTTCCGTTTGTCATCCAGAAATTTACAGATCTTTTTGCGACAATGGCCTTCATACAATAAGGTGCTCAGGAAGGCAGAAACAAAATCGGTTTCACGATGAGAAAAGTCAATGTACAAGTTTCACGAAGAGAAAAATCAAAATATAAAAATTTTTACGGACAAAAATCAGCGCCCAACAGGTTCCACAAGTAAAAATCAGCACGCACCAAGTTTCATGAAGAAAATAAGTTTCACGAGGAGAAAAATCAAAGTTTCGTGAAGTGAAGAAATAACCTGCAACAAACTTCACGAACCAAAATTCACACGCAACAAGTGCCACAGACAAAAATCAGCATGCAATAAGTTCCATAAACAAATCAGTTTCACGAGCAGCAAAATCAATGTAAAAGTTTCACAAAGTGAAAAATCAACAAGTAACAAGTCTCACGAACAAAAAATTAGCACGCAGCTAGTTCAACGAACAAAAATTAGCATGCAATAACTTCCATGAACAAAATCAATTTCACGAGGAGAAAAATCAATGTACAAGTTTCACGGTGAGAAAAATCAACATATTACAAGTTTCACGAACAAAAATCAGCACGCAACAAGTTCGACGCAAAAAATCAGCACGAAACAAGTTCCATGAACATAATCAGTTTCACGAGGAGAAAAATTAATGTACAAGTTTCAACAAGAGAAAAACCCAACATGCAACAAGTTTCACCAACGAAGACAGCACACAACAAGTTCAATGAACAAAATTCAGCATGCAACAATTTCCATGAACAAAATCAGTTTCACGAGAAGATATATTATTGTGCAAGTTTGACGAAGAGAAAAACCAACATGCAATAAGTTTCACGAACAAAAATCAGCGCGCAACAAGTTCGATGGACAAAATCAGTTTCACGAACAAAAAGAAAAACCAGCATGCAACAGGTTTCACAAACAAAAATCAGTACGCAACAAGTTCCACGAACAAAAATCAGCACGCAACGATTTTCACGAAAAATCAGTTTCGCAAGGAAAAGAAATTAATATACAAGTTTCACCAAGAGAAAAAACAACACGCAACAAGTTTCACGAACAAAAATCAGCACCTGATAAGTTCCACGAGTAAGAATCAGATAAGCTAGGACGATGAAATTTGGCAAGCGTATCAGGGACTAGACCAGATGAAATTAGAAATTGTCTTTTCCCCGATTCGACCATCTGGGAGGGCGGAGTGGGGGTACGTTTAATTCGAAAAATTAAAAAAATGAGGTATTTTTAATTTACGAACGGGTGATTGGATCTTAATGACATTTGATGTTTGGAAAGATATTGTGTCTCAGAGCTCTTATTTTAAATCCCGACTGGATCCGGTGACATTGAGGGGAGTTGGAGGGGGAAACCTAACATCTTGGAAAACGCTTAGAGTGGAGGGATCGGTATGGAACTTGGTGGGAAAAATAAGCACAAGTCCTGGATACGTGATTGACATAACCAGAACGGATCCGCTCTCTTTGGGGGAGTTGAGGGGAGGGTTAGTTCTGAAAAATTAGAAAAAATGAAGTATTTTTAAGTTACGAAGGAGTGATCAGATATTAATGAAATTTCATATTTAGAAAGACCTCTTAACTCAGATCTTTTATTTTAAATCCCGAGCGGATCCAGTGTCGTTGGGGGGGGGGGTCGGGGATCTTGAAAATGGCTTAGTGCGGAGAGATCAGGATTAAACTTGGTGGGAAGAATAAGCAAAAGTCTAAGATACGTGACTGACATAACCGGACCGGATCTGCTCTCTTTGGGAGAGTTGGGGGGGTGGGTAATCCGGAAAAATTACAAACAATGAAGCATTTGTAACTTACGAACGAGTGATCAGATCTTATGAAGTTTGATATTCAGAAGGACCTTGTTCTTCAGAGCTCTTATTTTAAATTCCGACCAGATGCGGTGACATTGGGGGAGTTGGAGGGGGAAACTGGAAATCTTAGAAAACGTGAAAATGGAGGTAGCTTTATCTTACGAATGGGTGATCGGATCTCAAAGAAACTTTATATATAGAAAGATCTTACGTCTAAGATGCAGTAATTTCAGTTCGACTCGGATTCGGGGACATAGGGGGTCGGAGAGAGAAACAGAAATTTTGGAAACCGGAAATCTTGGAAAACGCTTGAAGTGGAGAGATTTGGACGAAACTTGATGGGAAGAATAAGCGCAAGTCATAGTTACGTGATTGACATAATTGGAACGGATCAGCTCTCTTTGGGGTAGCTGGGGGGGGGTGTGTTAATTTAGAAAAATTTGAAAAATAGAGGTATTTTAACTTAAGAACGGGCGAACAGATTTCAATGAAATTTGATATTTAGAAGAAACTCATGTCTCAGAGCTCTAATTTTAAATACCGACTAGATCTGTTGACATTGGGGGGACTTGGAGGGGAAAAATGGAAATCTTGGAAAACGCTTAGAGTGGAGAGATTGGAATAAAACTTGGTGGGTTGAATAAGCAAATGCCGTAAGTACGTGATTGACGTAACCGGAATGGATCTGCTCTCTTCGGGGGAGTTAGGGGGTGGGGTTTAGGTCTTTGGTGAGTTCGGTGCTTCTGGATGTGAAAATTAAGACTATTAACGAATTTTCTAAAACTTATGACCTATCTAAATCGTTTTTTTTAGCCAGAATATCTCAGGACGCCAATTCTCCCGAAAAAATCTGGAGTCGTTTTCAAGAAAAAATAAATACTTAGATGCACAATTATCAAGAATATGATAGGTCTCTAGAAATGTTTTTTGCCATAGTTGTAAAAGTATATTTATTGTGAAATAATATTGAAATATGCAATATCTGGAGTTATTTGAATAACCAGAGACAAAATTTGTCCAAGAAACAAATTTGATGGTTTTTGGTTGTGGTTTTCGTCAAAAAGATTATATTCCTTTGAAAATTCGAGGTTTTGTTAGTCACTTCGTAACTGGAAATGCTCGTTTCATGGTCTTTTAAAACAATTATTTAGTAATTCATTTATTTATTTAGGTTGTATAATTTTTTTTCCAGGTTATTTTGTAACATCAGTGCCAAGAACTGGAGGTGCGAGACTCCTCCTTTTTTCTCTTATGTTTCTTAGCTTGGCTGTTGAAAGTCTTATTAGAAAAGCCATTTTGGGAACTGAAATGTCTACTATTAAAAATGTGGATGAACTTCAGGTAGGAGTTTGTTTGTGAAATATGTGTGGCTTTCAGACGCTGAACTCAACCTTGGACCCAGTCTCATATTCTTGAAATTTCAAATGTTGAAACTTCAGTCTCTAATTTCAAAATGATTTCAGTCTCTGAACCCTCCGTAATATAAAGAAATGGTCGAAGTACCGTATACAAAGTCATCTTATCCGAATAGTTATAGTTTGAGGAAACTGTACAAATAGCACCCCAGACTGTGATATTAATTTTTTTCCTGCAGTACTGTCAAACCCTTCATAGTATGGAATGGTAGGTAAAGAGCAACTTTTTGTTTATTGAAACAGAAACTCTAAAAATTAGATGTCAATGAAATTTGTGAACATGGGAGCATTTGGGCAATTTTGAAGGAAGAGAAAGAAATCCCAGAAAGGGGTTCTTAATGGATATTATACCATCAGTTTCGCAATGACTAAGAATTCCATGCTTGAAGTTTTAATCCTGTAGATCCAAGACAAAAAAAAACAAACTATTTTCCCCTTTGTCCAGTAAAGATAGTCGAGGTTGTGTCTTTATTTTTTTTCACCGGGGGCAATAGTATTAAACCGGAGGCAGTAGAATGTCGGTAGAAAGATCATTTGAACAGAATTTTGAAGTTCTAGTCATCTTTTGAAGTGGTACAGGAATCAAAACCCGCTGAAGCAAGGTTGTCGACAGGCTTGCTACTTGTCGACGTAAACAAGATCCAGCAATTAAATGTCAATTCGACGTCTTGTGCACCATCATTGGCTCTTAAGGATTTTTACCTTTTAGTAAAAAAATAAACTACACCGCAGAAAAGCGCTAATTTCTGCCTTTTTTGCTACAAAGCAGCAATTTTGACCCGATTAGGGATATAAGACTATCGAGTGAAAATTCCGATTTGGCGAATTAGCTTAGAACTAATGGACAGCACCCTATTTCACAGACACTCACTTTCGAAGACCCTTATGTCGCGCCATGGTGCATGCGATGCTACAACAAATTAAACTTCTAAATAAGGCTTCTAATATTATGTTGAGAGTTATTCCAATCATGGAGGGCTTATCTACCCCTTCTACGCGCCGCTCTTTATCGATTAGTTCAACCTTTCTATTGCTTTTTAAAAGTTCCTTTTCCCTTGAGAACTGCTCTTTCCGCAATACGAAGGAAATTGTCACCCTCTTAATACCTTATTTTACGCTCAGTCCAAATATATTCCTTCATGTAAAGGGATAATTGACTTCCCGTCTCCAGACTGACTTGAAAAATCTCTCATGGAGCCTCGCGATAAAATAAAGAAAATTTAAAAGGAACAGAGATTACCATGAATGAATCAATGAAATCTAAAACGAGTAAAAATTCGAAATGAATAATCTAGTCAACCTTAAATGAACAGAATTCTCACAAATAAGAGTCAGCCACTGCCTTGCTAAACCTTTTAAAGGATGATGTGTCGTTTGCACTTTACTAAAATCAAATATGTTTTAAACAGTTTTCTTGTATCATTGCAATAAAAAAATTAAAGACGGCTCAAATCTCCAGTAGGTAAGTCAAAGAGCGCCTACTTAAGGGCACTTAGTATAGAACGATAAAGCCTCTATGTGTTATCTTTTTTCCCCACCTGCTTCGTATAAATGGGTGTTCGTAGAAACTTGAAAAGGGGCTCATTCAATCAGAGATCAATATTTCTAATGCCCTGTTTAATAGCCAAATGTCTTTGGATTAAATTAAAATACCAGACACCAGAATCTGAATTTTTGGTGAAATAATGCGGAGTGACAATTTATGAGAGCCAGTAGATTTGTTATGGTTCAAAACCCTCACCAGTGGGTTTTGAGCGCCTATTTCGAAAATTTTGTTTTGAAGTATCGAGGAAATCAAAATGAAAACCTTTTCACCGCCTGGCTCATCTTCCGGTCTATTCATACCTCAAAATCAGGATATACATTCATACAATTATTACAGTTTTACAATTGTTTAGATTTTTCGTTGCGTGAATTCTCTCCTTTGTTGCCACACTGAATTGTAAATGGAAACAAGTGGAAACTTTTATTTTTTGCCAATAGACCTTTTTCTACGTTTTTAGTGTCTTCTACCCTTATTTAGTCGCATGTATTGTTTCTCTAGTATCTCCTAGCCTATTCCTAGACCAATAGACATTTTCTAACGTTTTCAATGTCTTTTATCCTTTTTAATCGCATTCGACGTTCCTTTAGCCTCTCTAGTCTTTTCCCAACTGTTTTCATCTCACCTGCTCCCTAATTCTGGCCCCAAAGAAAGTCCTAGACCAATAAAAGTTTTCCGAAGTTTTTATTATCTTTCGTCGTTATTTAGGCCTGTCTAACTTACCACCATGCCCTACTAGTCTTTTTCCGACCGTGTTCATCTCACATTGCCCTAATTATAGCCCATAGAAAGTTCTAATCTATATCAAGACTAATAGATGTTTTCTGACGTTTTTAGTATTCTTCATCTTTATTTAGGCCTATCTTACGTACTTCTATGGCTCTCTAGTCCTTTTCCAAGCGTGTTCATCTCACCGGTCCCTAATTTTAGTCCTATAGAAAGTCCCCGCCTATTCCAAGACCGATTTGCATTTTCCGATCTCTTTAGTATCTTCCCTCCATCTTAGGCCTATGTAGTGTACCTCAAAGCCTATCTAGTCTTTTTTCCAAGCCTCTTGGAAATATTCTTATATTTTTTTCCAAGCCTCATGTTTTCTCATGTCACAGGCCATCATTTAATTCTCAATTGATTTAAGCCTAGACGTGACTTTGGTAAGTGAGAGACAGCCAAAAAATTTTCAAGAATGACGAAACTGTCTTATTCTAGTGATATAATATACTATTCTAAAAGCTGAATTTTTGCCGGATCAAAGAACCTTTCGTCAATGCTCAGACTCGTGTAAAAATCACCTGGAGAGAGTCTATAAACTTAGCAAGGATTCCCATAATATGAGAATAACCAAATTGCAGGAGGGTCTTTCTCTGAGGGTGTTTGGAACATTCATTGAAGTTGTAAATAACAGGTGGCAGTCTGTCACTTCTTTAGATGCAATAACTTAGCTCTCTTAAGGGTTGCTAGCTATGAGAGAAAAAAATGTTGTGAGACGCGCGTTATCACCCTATTAGGTATTGCAAGGTGCTCGCTATGTTCCCTATTAGGTGTTACGAAATATCCGCTATTTCTTAATACAAAAATGTCATCGTATGCACATTAGAAATGTATCTGAAAGCTACAGAATGACGTCATTATAGGAAAACGCCATATAAAGTTAAATTTTTTTATGTACTGAATTGAACACTTTGTAATGACGTTCGACGTTGTCTTTCTTCCCAATCGGTACTCTAATAATGACACAAAAAGGTTATTTTTTTGCAGTCTGCAAAAAACATAATATAAAAGAATAACCTCACTCCTAAATGAACAAACACTGACTGAATGGCAGATGCACGGGTCACTTGTTCGGGGTTTTTTTCGCGACTCATATGTTCGAGATGAGTAGAACGGGTCAGATAAGTCACCCCAAGTATTGTGCCTGAAAATTTCCCGTGAGCTACCAAAGAGTTCATCGCGAGTTACCACTAGCTCGCGATCGCTGGTTTTGTGATCTTTGGTATAGAAGATCAATTGGCGGATCATCTGTTGATTTATCAGTTCAGAACAGTATATCAGCAAAACAAAACACTTTGCAAAAAAAAATTACCCGTGTTCCTTTTAAAATGCCTTAGGTACCAATTTTCTGAATTTTTTAACAAAATGTAATCAAAAGGATAAGTATTGAAAAAGTAGAGAATCCTTTTTAAATAGTAAAAGTAAATTGAAAGTTACAAATATATTTATTTTATTGTTACCAATGGTTCAATAAGATCACCCGTGGAAAAAGAAAAGAAAATTAAGACACGTCACTACTTTCCATTCAAATATGTGATTTTCCTTGTCGTTCAAGGTAGGGTGACTGTAGTTCTCCTGGTTGGGGTATACATCCATTGGTGCAGTGATTCCAGTGGTGCACTTTCCCTTTCTACCCTTTATTCCGATTAATTTGTTCTTGCAATCAACTTTTTTTTTAAATGGGTTTAATTTAAATAGTAGTTACTGTTTCACTATCAGCTTTAAATAGTTGATTTTCTCATTAGACAGTTTTTTTTCAAAAAATGTTTTAAACTCTCGAATACTATAGGCCGTGGTTCACTCTTTATTTGGTTGCTAGGTTTATGTAACCGTCTGCCCCCCCCCTCTCAGCTGAAAGATTCAAGAACTCTCCCCAAATAGCTGATCAGTAAGTCTATAATATTGCATAGTTTCTAATGCTACTGAATAAACTGTCAATATTAACCGTTTATTTTCAGTTGACTGTAGACATTTTTAGGGACAAATATGCCTTTGCTTGCTAGTATGTTCTCTGAAACTGGGATTTTAGAATTACTTCTTTGATAGCTGTAACCGATCGGCTGCCTAAGAGCTGGTGTTTTGTACCATTTTCGCCCTATTTGGACCAACATTTTTATTATTCACCTGAAAAAGGTGTAAATCGGCACTTTATGAAGGCGTAATCTTCTTTAAGCTTAGATTTGTTTTAGGATTGTTTTTTTATGGCAGTGCAACCAGCGATTCGATATGATAATCCCTGGAACAAATCCTCTCCCCTCCCCATACTGTTAAAGTCTAAAGCCTACTGTGTCCTTTGCGTTTTATTGAAAACTATGTGTCTTGAACAGTCCTTGGAAAGAACTGATAAATGAAACTGAATATTTGATATATAATGATATTAATTGCAAAAAGCTCAGCACTTTTAAGATTTTATTTCACTTTAATCTTTATTTTATTTTCAATGTTGCAAGTACAAAAGAAACATTTTTAATATAACTCGTTTTCAGTAAAGCACAAATGACGCAGTAGGCTATAGACTTTTACAGTTGGCGGAGGGTTAAGGGGACAATTGCCAAATTTATTGTGATTTTTGTTCGTTTTAATTTGCATTTGAATATTCAATTTCAGTTTTATTCGTTTTAAGATTTATTTGTTCTTTTTTTTAGTACCTGTTGTATGTTTGTTTCATATGATTGTTTAAATGTTCATTTATTTTCTGTTTGTTTTGGGTTTCTTTTTTTCTTGAATAGTAATTTTGGGTCGTTTTGAGTTGGAATTATTATAGGTATTTGTTGCTGCTGGTCTTAAAATTAATATGGTTCTTTACTTTTCTTTCAAAAACTTCTTTTTTAGAATTTTGTTTTTAATTGATTTTTGTTCTTTTTTGATTGTCGAAGTTTCAAGTTTATCAACATTCCCAATTTCAACATCAAAACTTCTTCAAAATATTGTAACATCAAGGTGTTTTTTTTTTTTTTTTTTTTTTTTTTTTTTTTTTTTTTTTTTTTTTTTTTTTTTTTTTTTTTTTTTTTTTTACACTAAATTTTCAAAGTTCCAAGTCCCCCTCAACATTTCCTTGAAGTAGGCACATTTACAATCACAACCTAAAAATATTGCAGATGGGCCTTTTGTATAACTTGGATACGGTTAGTTTCTTTTGATTTAGATCAACATATCCCGCAATATGTCTTGAAATTTCGCCTCAATACCCTTAGCCTTTTCCGACACACCCAGGATTAAACATTCCCTTCTTTCCCAGTGATAAATCCTGCATAAAAAAATGGACAAAATGCGTTACTTACGTTCCTTTCTACGGGGGCTATAAGGGGCATGGTATTTGAATGAAATGGCTTTTTAAGATCTCTACCAGTGTTAAGACTAACATCGAAAGGGGCAAGAGGAGGAGATGGTTGCCTGGAGTTCATTTTCCACATCCCCCTCTTCGTGCCTTTAACTCTTCAACTATATATCCTTTGCCGTCCTTATATATAGGTGTTGCGTCCTTTTGACAACCTTTCTGCAGATACTGGGCTCTGATTTTGTTTGACATCCCCCTCGACATTTTCTAAAAGTTTTACCCTAATATTCTTAGCCTTTTTGGAGAAAGGGGATCAAGCACGCCACCTTTTCTCAATAACCAACCTTGTATATAAAACACTGGGCAACTTGCATAGTTTAAAACTTGCCCCAGGACTGTTGGAGGTTACGTCAACCCACGAGGTGTAGTTATTTAACATTTCGACTACTTTGAACAAGACGGCTATTCCAAAATTTTGATCTGATATCTTTTGAGGGAGGGAAGCATGCCCTGAAAATGTATTTAAATTAGTATGCAGGGTGACGCGGAAAAATCCCTTTCGAGCGTTGCTAAATTTTCGTTTACTGTGGGCTAGTGTTCGTTCTTTACTAGGTTGTATCTGCTGCTGCAACCATGATACAGTGCTAGGACACAGTACCTGGCTGCCTGCAAATATTTAACAGAGAAATCATAAGGTCAGAATGGTTTCCAGACCCTATGCGGTCAGTCTTCTATCGCTGTACGTTTTTACTCTATTCAATGTACGTTCTTTTTTTTTGTTCATTTAATAGGAGTTGGTTCGATATTGGACTGGATATACAAGATACAGTGTGATTACCATATCTGTCATAATATTAATAGCTTGTGCCTGGAAATTTAAGGATTACAACAAACTCAATCATAGGATTCTAACCGATATCCAAAAACAGAATGAAGAGATAAGATTATATCTGCAGTCACTCAAAAGAAACAGCCTGGATCCAGATGCAGTCGATGGACACAGTTTAATATACAATGATAGTGATCTTGAAGGTGAGATTGATATTTTAGCTGTAGACTATCTACTACGAATAAGTAAGTTTGTTTTTTGAAAATAATATAATAGAAATTGTTCCAGTTCAAATGGGGATTTGCTCCTCCTACTCCCTGGAAAGTTAAACCAACGATTGTAATTGGTTCAAATGGTCGTGATGTTCGCTGTAGGTACCATCCCGTAAGAGCAATCCTTCTTTGCTAGAAGAAAGTGCAGTTGAACAGCCCAGCCTTTAAATTCAGACAAACAAAACCTACCAACTAGTCGATAAGCAGAGCTATCTTAAAATTAATTCCTCTAATTTGTTACTTAGATTAATTTATATGGAGAAAAAAGTGAAAAGTGTATGTATTAACCTAATTCTCAAGTAGTTTTAAGAAAAAACTAAGATTGTACTACCGAATCGAAAGCAGCTAAAACGTCTATACAGCATATAAATAGGAAGGACTAAGGATCATATGCGTTTTAAATGGTGTTATAAGTAGTCTGCAAACAACTGCACAATTGGTGTTTGGACGAAAACCAATTTTCCGGTAGTCCAGCCTGCATTTCTCAGAGACCTTGAGAAGAGGCTAAAACGCAAAAATCTTACTCAAAACATTAGATGGAGTAATTATCCTATGGTTGGTACACTGGTTTGGGTTTTATCCTTGTTCGGTATGTTCGACACGATACCGGCAGAGAACGATTGGGGAACCGCCCCACTATCAACACAGATATGGAATCTAAGCATAAGATGAACAAAAAAGAAGGTCTGAACCGTAACGCAATTGGTCAAGACAAGTACCATTTAAATCTCTCCAGTGCTTTTCTGATTTTAAGCTTTCTCGCAATGCTGGTCATTGCTGAATTTCAAACACTACTACCACTAACAACTCACCGCAGCACCAAGTCGCCTGAGGCCAACACAGCTACCCATGCTCTTCCTTCATCCAAATCTGTTCAAAACCTCCCTCTTTACACCCTTCTAGGAAGCTCCCTTTTCCTCTAAATCTTTCCATATGACATAAAACTGAGGACGACCCGCTTTTGTTTACCCCGAGGTAGTTGGCCGAAAAGGACTTTGCCAATCTGTCATCCTTCGTCCGCAGAACGTATCCTAGCCATCTCAACATTTTTCTGATTATAGCCCTAGAAATCGGGATGGAATCCCATGCTTCGGAACCATATTTGATCACTGTAGCTTCCAATATTCTAATCTTAATTCGCAGCTTTATCTTCTATTCTTCCAAACTCTTTTCAACTGTGAAAAAACACCCTGAGCCTTGGCTGTTTCAACATCTTCACTGCACCCACCGTCTTTACTAGTAATACTACCTAGGTAAGTAAAGCTACCCATATGATCGATCTTGTCATTCTCCAACGATATCTTTTGATTTGTTCCTAACCTTAGCAACTTATTACCTTTGAATTCTTTGTTGCTTTGTCTGATTCAAATTCTCAGTGAGGTTTAAATAGTTTTTTTTTATGTGCTACGGAACAACTTAAATGCAACTCCAGAACTAGACTTTTTAGCGTTCTTCTAAATTTTATACCAAAGTTTAGCCTTTTTCTTGATATTTTTAATCTGAAAAATCTTGTCCAAAGCAGACAAATTTTAGCGCGGTGAATATTGAGTGTGATGGTATCTTCGGCACCATTGAGTAACAACTGAAATACGACTCTAATTTTGTTTAGCACTTTATCGTTTATATGTTAATACTGCGCAGGATCGTGTTTGTTCCAGACAGTTTTCCTAAATACGACTTTACATTGAGAATAATAAGAACTTGGAAAGTCACACCAATGGCTAGACCCAAGTGGTCGCCGTAAGTAGGATCAGAATCATCCTGAATTTTATCAACAACTGAGAATTAATTATCAGATGAACTGTATGACTAGTTACCCCTTTGTTGTGAATTGTGAACTGTTGGTCTTTGTTATGTGTGGAAATTCTATCAGGTAAGGCTGCAATGATAATGTTACCCAATTTTCTATATAGGGAAGGAATGCACTGGAATTCATCATCACCACAAATCAAGAAACATCAGTTGCTAAATCTGCACACCAGTCGACTAAGGCGACTAAAGACTTCCGCATAATGATTCTTCATTCAGATTTGTTGGAAGGTGGACATAAACAAGGAAGAAGCTCTTCGGCCCAGTAAACTCAATTGTAGTATAAAACTCATAATATTCCTGCTATGGCAAACGATAAAATCCTCAGCAGTAACTGCTGTTCCACCGCTGTGACTACCACGAGAACATTGGAGTTTGGCTTCATGTATTTGGATTGATGTGTGTTTAAATGTCTGAAATAGGGCTTTTTGTCTTTTGTTAGATGTTTGTCTTTAGATGCTGAGTTTTTCCCGCAGTGTGTTAGTAGATGTCTCGTCTGATAGAAAAACTCTTAGCTAATTCATTTTCGAGCCTGCTGTGGTGTACTCATGGCTTTTTTGACGGCTTGAAAAACGAAGGCTATAGCAGGGTTAAGAGTTCTTGCCAGTTGGATTTTACAGAAGCCGACTGATATGAGGATTCTTTAGTCAATTTGTGTGGGTCGGTATAGCGGGAGCAGTAGGACTGATTTGAAAAGTGATGTGCCAAATGTTCAAACGTCTGGCATTTCAAGCAACGTTCTGAGGTTTTTCTTTGAACGTAACAACTTTTTATATGAGTTTATTCTACGTAAACACCTTGTCGAATCACTGTCACATGCTGATGATTCGGAAAATCAAGTCTCACATTTTCAGATTTTCCATTTTCTTGTGGCCTCAAAGTTAATGATTACTCGCTATTATTTCTTTTTGAGTAGTTTCCAGGAGCACAAGCTTAGCGCAGACCATAAATTCCTTTTTTGGTACTTAACTCATACGTCAGACACTTTTGACACCAAATCACTTCTAATCTCGATTATGAGCGACTGTATCCGTTTTCAAGAAAGCAATTAGTCCGAGTTTCTTCGCTCAATAATATGAACTTGCTCTTAAGAAGCATGCTGCTCAATGAATTTCTCTGATTGGCGCAGAATACAATTTTTTTTTTGTTGGCTAGACAACCTATGAAACACGGCTCAGTGAATTTTCAGTGGTTGGGGGAGGAAGCCATTCAGAGGGCTTAAGCAGAGCTGCCTTACATTGGTCCAGGGAAGTTTCTAGCTTTTCGACGCAATCATTTACTCTAGCCGTCATGACGTCTTGAGGGGCATAGATTATTACGTAAAATTTTCAGTACCTCCAACATATCTTTGAACATTACTTCCCATCCAAGTTGAGATTGCTTGTGCTTCGCCAAAGTGGCAACACATTCTCCCAATTGTTGTGGAGCATTTTAATTTATGTTTAATCTGATTTTGATTTCTGCTCAGTTTGAGTTTAGATTATATTACTTTATTTCTGTAAAAACATCTAACTGGAATATTTTTTAGTGTTTTTTTTTATTATTAATCAGTTTGTGGTAACGAGCTGTAAGTAAGGAGCGACTCGGCCCAATAGTAACAGAAACTCCAAAAACATGAAAATTCTAAAATTTTGGATAGCAATAACAATAGATCATTTTTACCCATCAGTAGCTACGAGCCCTAGGAAATTTGCATGATTTCTGTAAAAGGGGAAAACATACCGAAAACTCAAGTGATCTTGATAAAAATTACACCATCAGATTCAGCTCCGCAGAGAACCTTATGGTAGGGTCTTGCTCTTATCTACTAAAATGTGGAATCCTGTTTTGTTTTTTTTGCCAGAAGAAAGATCACGTATCCGTGTTTATTTGTGTGTTTTTTTTCTTTATTCCCCGGATGACCGTATCGAACCAATAGTCCTAGAAAATCGTAAGAGGGCTCATTCGAACTGGGTTCAAAAGTTCTAGTGCCCTTTATAAGAGACAGAAAAGTAAGAAAACGGAGAAAATCCACGTAGTGTGGATAGTGCCTTTAGGCTATCCCACATATTAAATTTCATTGCACAATCTTCATCAAGATTCCACCCTTTGGGAGGGAGTTTCGTTCGTATTTCTAAGATTAAATAAATTTTAATATTCCAATAAATCTTAAACTTCAAAATTAATATATTTTGCGCAATGGGAATCAGCATGAACCAAGGTTTTGTGGTTGAATATGTTGTAATCAAAACGTTTTTTAGATTTTCAGTTTTTTATCCACAAGGGTTGCTCTTTGCTTACAGTTTGTTACTACGAGTTGTTTTATTCAAGGTTCTCCTAAATGTGAAGAAAGGTTACTACTCCCAACTTCAACCGTCGTTTTTGTTTTTTTGCACTCTAGTCCAATATTTGCAATCAATTGGTGATTTTCTTGTGGTCACTAGTGGGGGGGGGCAATGGCCCCGTGAAACAAGAAGCCATTAAATATTGTACATAAATAGGTAAATGAGGTACATTACCAATTAAATCGGGGAAAAAAGTACAGGTAACACTTGCCCCTCCCTCCACCTACCTCTCTACCTTTGTAACGATAGGCATGAGAATGTGATCTTGTATGTTGCATAGAAAAATAATTTGCAATAAGAGGGTCATTATCATCCCTAGGACTAACATTACAGGCATAGTCCAAAAATATTTCCAAGAATCAAGAGGGGTTAACCTCTACCTCAAATCTCCTTCCATATTTACCTAAAGGCATTTTGGAGGCTTTAAGCAAAGGAATCAACTTAATTAAATGAAGCTTTGAAATAAATGTCGATGCTAATCGTTTATTGTGTATGAACTTCATGTATATTTAGGAACAAATGTGCCACCGAGTGGCATTAGTGTCTCAGAAGCTGTAAAGCTCATTCTATAGATTTTCAATAATTTTAAATCGATTGGCTGTCGCAGTTTTCACTTGATGGCTTTTGGAACCCTTTGATTAAAAATTGTCGTTTGGTGCCACAATATGGCTGAAAACTTCTCTTTGCTATGGGGCAGCTATTTTGCTTCTTGAAAAGGTTTTGTAGAATCTTCAGTGTCCTTTCATAGAGTCTTCTGACTAATTCAGATGTAACAACAAAGTTTCTCTAATGGGAGTAAGGATCAAAGTTGGAACTTAGAAAAAATAAATTTATTGCTTTGCAGACCTGAAAAACTGATTCAAATCAACTGGCTCATGATGTGTCAGTATATTTTTAGAATACTGTTAAACTAGGGCTGTACTGGAAAGACGCATCAAAATAGGTATAAGAGCAGAAAAGTCCTCAAGTAGCCTGCGAATCTAAAACACTCAAACAAGCTCGGTTTTCAGTAATACGCTAGTTTTGTAGTATTCTATGAAAACAGGTAAATATCATAAGTCAATTTAGTTGAACTAGTTTTTCAGATACGTGCTGCATTAACTAGAACGTGATAATTTTTGGTCATTTTAAGTTTCAGTTTCTCTCTTTACTTCCATATGAGGGATGTAATTTCCTTAAATGGGTTTGTTGATCAATGTGATTCCATTGGCGCAGTTTTCGCTTCGATCTGACACCATTCTTATAGATATCATAATCTTTTGAAATTTTCAAAAATTTGCTGCAATAAACCTAAGATTAGCCAAAAAAACAGTTACTAGTGATAAATCATCTCAAATGGTGACTCGTCTTCACTTAGGTTTTTTTCGAAGCGCCTTCTTAAACTTCCGGTTACTACGGACCGTGGTTTGCTCTTTACTAGGAGGAAGCCACTGCTCCAATCATGGTATTCTAGGACTGTTGGTCTGATACGATCACCTCTGGGGAAAAAAACAATAAATAAACGCGAACCGTGATCATTCTTCTTTGGAAAAATACGGAATTTCACATTTTTGTATACTGGAGCTATTCTTTTCTATACTGGGGGCTTCAAATATCTATACTGGAGTACTCTGGTGTGTTGAATTTGATGGTGTAATTTTAATCGAAGTCACTTGATCCAATTTTCTCAATATTTTCAAGCTTTTAACTTTTGTTGGGTAGCTTAATATATCTTTGACATCACCATAAAAACTGGATTCTTTTAAGTCTATATTGCTGTCAAAACTTCTTATTTTAGAGATTTTGGTTACTATGAGGACGACTTGCTCTTTGATTACAAATTGTTAGCAAGAACCCTTTAATGTATGAAAATAAAATCAGATATTTCTGTTTGAATGTAGATGAAAACAAAGTTCCTGGCAACGCTTGCATCACCACTTCTGGAAAATTCACTGATAACACTCAAGATACCCCTTTTCTCCTTCACATCTCTTCCTTTTGACCCGGTAAGCTTATGAATATAATATTTGATATTACAAAGAAAAACGATTCTACTATAGGAAGTAACGTATCACCCCGTAGTGCCTATATTCAGGGTTAGTCTAAACAAGGAGACATGATATATATTTATACCATCTACACCCTCCCCATAACCTCTTCTACATTTATTTGAATGCTCACTGAAAGTTAGAAAATTTGGGCGTCAAAATTCGTTGCTTGAGACATTATTCACCCCCCCCCCCTCACCTACATAATCACTGACCAACCCCTCCCCATAGTAGTTTATGTGGAATTGTGCATCATTATGCATAATTGTATCAAACATCAAGTGAATCAAATTTTTTGCATTGCATATTTTATCGTATAAAGTGAAGTATATGAGTTATTGAAGAAGTTTTTATTTTTATTTTCTAGACTTGACCTATCAAGAAAGCCTTGCTGAGACGGCATACAGTAGTGACTCAGACATGACGTACATTCCAGAAATAGATTTGACAGAAATTATAGACTGTTCATTTTCATCGCTAGTCGTGAGGTCGAACGACAATACCGAAATCTCGCTGAATGGACAAGAAATGGTTCCTTATTCGAGAAATGAAGCTTCTCGTAATGGCGTCGAAAAGGTATGGTTAGTTTTGATTGCTTTAAAAACGGTGAAATTAAATGGGAGAATGAGAAAGACTGGACTCAGTAAAATGTATTAAGGATTATTTTTGTTGTACAAGGGTTCAACACTTTTTATGCAATTGGTATTGTTGGAAAGATTACAGGTGATTGCCTTGGTTTTTTTTTGCCAAACTAGATAAAGTTCTTAGGCTTTTTCTTAAACTCGTTTCGTCTTGACCTTTATTTTTAAGGTTTAAACTTGTTTATGGCTGATATCATTATTTGAATTATTTGAAGTTCTAACCTGTCTTAATTAAACTGTTATAACCAGGATTCAGTCTATTTTCCTACCATCTCTGTTGATATTAATCTCGGTTCTATTTGTCCTATTATTTCTCCAAAACCGTGCAAAAAGTCAATGCAATCATCAATTATTTGTCTGATCAAACCGTATGCTACGGTTTGAAAACTCTGCATAAATGTTCTGCAACTACTGAGTCTAGAGTTTCTGGTATTTCATTGCATTTTAAAGTGTAACCTGTTGTACAGGAAATCCCCGTCTCTCCCACCTCCATGTCAAATTTTCATATATTCTTCATTAACAAATATTGTATGTGGACAATAGGCAAATTGCATAACTTACAGCCATTCCCCTGGGGGCTAAAATTTAAATCCGTAGTGATATGTGGAGACCTAAACATACCTGAAATGGATTGGAAAAATCATTCCTTCAGGATGAGAAGCCAGAACTCAAAAGATCAACTAATACACTATCTTGACCTCACTAGCGAGTTGAACCTAGCGCAAAGTGTCCTCGAGCCTACGCGTCAAACCAACACTTTGGAAGTTGTATTCAATACGCCCATGGTAGACCTGCTCGTTACAAAAACAGTCGTTAACCCCGTTACAAGCGACCACGAACATGCTGTCCACTGCCAAGTCCGTGCTGAACAACTCAAAACTCGTACACAGGATGATGGACCCACTTTTAAATTAAACTTCCATAAAACAGACTCAAAATAATACTAGAGCATACAGATTGGGACAACCTTGTGTATAACCTACCAATCGCCAAAGCCTGGGAAGTTTTCTATGGCATACTTCACCGAGCCGTCACTCAAACCACACCATTCAGGAACAACAAACACATTGGCAAAAGGATATTCCTTCCCAAGCACATAAGAAAGCTCATCAGGGACCGGAAGAAGTCATACAGGAATTACAAAGCCTCTGGAAGCATAAGTAGACTCGCCAAGCTTCAAAAACTCAGCTCAAAATGTAGAAAAGCTATCAGAAACTACAACAAAGATTGCGAACGAGAAGAATTCCAGAAAATAAGAACAAAAAGCGATTTCTACAACCTGTGCAAACGCAAGCTAGGTGAGCAACAGAAACTACCAACACTAATAGATCGAAGTGTTGTGGTCCATAGCACTAGCCTAGATAAGGCGAATGCTCTTGTAAAATTCTTCACCAGCACGTTCACTATTGACGATGGCTATTTACCTCAACTCCAAGACTCACACCCAGGAAGCGAGCTCCACAGCATTAGCTTCACGCCAGGAAGTGTTCTAAGAGCAATGAAGGGCATGAAAGCGTCTAAAGCACTCAATCCTGATGGCATCCCGTCCTTCATCCTGAAAGAAATGAGAGACTAGCTATTTGAACCTCTGGCAATACTTTTCCAAATCTGAATTCGAGCAATGTAAGTTTCCTACTTCCCGGAAGCTATCCCATGTAACACCTATTTTCAAAGGAAAAGGGAAGCGGAGTGACCCGAAGAATTATCGCCCGATCAGCCTTACTTTACCTTTCCTGAAAATCATGGAAAGGGTCATAGTGGAAAAGTTAGACTCGCACCTCGAATTGAACAACCTCATCTCAGATCATCAGCATGGCTTCCGTACGTTCTACTGTTTCCCAACTAGTAGTGGTACACGACTGCATCCAGTCTATCCTTGACCGTGGGATTCCAATAGATATTATCCTAATCGATCTACTTAAGGCCTTCGACCGAATATCCTTGCGAAAACTCATCCACTGCCTAGAAATCTATGGAATCAAGGGACAGCTAAAAATTGGCTCTCAGCGTACCTGAATGATAGAAAAATAGCAGTCAAGGTTGCAGACACACTATCCACATGGACAGATGCAACCAATGGCGTCCCACAAGGTAGTGTTCTCGGCCCAGTCTTGTTCGTCATGTACATAGACATTTGCATAAATGCCATTTCCCAAACCGACTTCGGCCTATTTGCAGACGATACGAAGCTCCTGGGAGAAGCTGGTGCATCATCATAAATCCAAAGCGACTTGGATGCCCTGACAGAGAAGCTCGAAGAATGGCAACTTTCACCAAATTTAGCAAAATGCTCTGTCGTCCATCTTGGCCGCCAAAATCCGATGTACTCATACAAAATGAAAGGTATTGGACCTGACAAAATCTACCTGTGAAAAGGACCTAGGTGTAATTCTGAGCTTGGACCTCAAACCAGAAAAGCATATCGGCCTGGTTGTGCGTAAAACGTCGAATACTCTCCGGCTATTCAGTCAATCCCTACGATACCTTGACAATCACTCAAAAATATCAGCATACACAAGCTACGTCAGGCCACAGCTTGAATGCGCCACTGTCATCTGGTCGCCATATCTCTAAAAGGATATTGACAGAATAGAACGGGTCCAGAAACGCTTTGTAAAAGGACTTCAAGGATTCAGAAACGTTCCGTATGACGAAGCTCTAAGAAGGCTCACTCTCCATAAACTTGAGACAAGAAGAACGATCTTAGACTTAAAAACCCTCTTCAAGATAGTTCATGAGAATTTTGGGAACGTAAAAGACAAGCTTGTTCAAAAAAGTCCCCAAAGCAACACAAGATCGCACAGTCTGTAATTGGAGCCCGTGAAGATGAAGATTGCAAGATCTAATTCTTACCATCATTCGTTCATACCCCGGGTCATCAGGATCTGGAACAAACTACCTTTCCGAGTAGAAAAGATGAAATCACTGGAAGCCTTCTCCAACAGCCTAAACATAAACATACCATATCTCGAGACTTTTAACTTAGGACGACTTTAAATGGAAATCGTGCCGCAGTCGATCCGCTCTTCGCCCTGCCATAACATTTTTCTTTTAAAAAGGTGTCAGTTGTATAGAAATTTTGTATTGAGAGGCGTGAGGAATAAAGTTATTTATTTATTTATAAGATCATCCCTATATGCATAGTTATTGGACTATTTTACCTATGGTGGATCAAATGGCTATGTCAAAGTTTCCATCGAATGTCTTTGGAAAAGAAAAGGGGCGTGGGAGGAGATTGAATTAATATGTAAAATTCGTTAAGTTTAAAGTTACCCATCAAAAGCTACGAGCCTGAGAAATTTTGGCCAATTTTCAAAAAAGGGGAATAAGTGATATTGATGAAAATCATAGAATTTTTTCCCAAGAGATAGGTCAAGGATGCGTGTCGATTTTTTTTTAGGGAGGATCGTATTGAATTGACTGTCCCAGTGGATCGGGAGAGGGTTCACCAACCGAAACTAAGGTTCCAGTGCCCATTTTCAGTTACCAAAAAGACTGCCACAGAAAAATATCGTTTTCTATCATTCTGTTTTCTGACATTCGTATAGCCTGATGTCTCTCATTACTCAGGGAATAGTCTTTGTTATTATTGTTTCTAAGGACAACATTTAGCAAAGAATTTGAAGCAAATTTTAGTTTCAAATTAGTTAATCTCTTTTGCTGTTTTTTAATTTTCCTTCTCAGCGTCTATTCCACAGCTTAATGAGTAACTAATACTATGTCAAATAAACGTGTTCCACTTTGTCACTTAAGAATTCAAGTAATTCACAGAGCATCAAACATTGTGTCTGCTGCATTGTGCGGCCTCTGGACATATTTGGTGCTTTTTGTAAGGAAAATGAGAAGAAATAACATCTTCTGTTTCCTGTTATTTTCCTTTTCAGCAGGATAAGGCTTTTAAGCTTGGCATCAATCCCAACAGAACTGGATAAATGGCGATTTGGTCCAATAGGGCCGCACATTTGAAAGGGCCCCGTTCTGCCCTCAAAATAAACACCCTTTTTTCAAAATTGTTTAATATTCATAATAATTCTTTTAAGCGTTTCTCTTGGAGAGAGATCATTTTTCAGGCTAAAACCAACAGAAAAAACTATATGATATCAGCAATGAGTGAGGAATATATTAAATAATTCAGCTATTATCCTAATTGATAGTGAAGATGCAAGGAAATTAGTTTTTCAGACAATTTTAGAAGAATTAACAGAACGAAAACTTGGAAATATGTAAATTCATATTATGTCTTCATATTAAATGTCTTCATATTAGGTTTTGTAAATTTATATTCAATAAATGTTTTTGTCTTTTGTAACCAGGAAATAACTGTTTATTCTTATTTATTTATGCTTACTCTTTTTTCGAAAATGGCTCTATTTTTTTGGTAAAATTGGCGTCTTGAGATATTCTGGCCTAAAAAAAAAACATCTACACAGGTCACAACTTTGAAAAACACGTTAAGAGCCTTAATTTTGTAAAAAAAAAAAATTGTAAGTCAAATGAGTAACGTCGTGTTTATGAGGAAAATTTCAAACGCACAAATTCATCTTTTCCACTACAGGAGTTGTACTGTCGTTTTCAGTACCTTCGACGCATGTAAGAATACATTAGAAACAAAACTGAACACAAAATACCAAATATACTGAGGGTATTTACAAAAGGCATTTTCAGCAGTTTCATAATACCTAAAGGACAGAAATATATACTTACAGTTGCTCAAAATGAACGGCTTGAGGTGGTAAGGCCACCTACTCCGCCTCCCGCCAAGCATCTCTGCAAGGACTATCACGGATTTAAGCCCCTTGGATAATGGCTACCGACGTACTAGAGAAAGACAGCGCACCAGGTGGACTGATGTCATAAGCCAGTTACTCCTAAGCTGCAAAATCAACCCAAACGAGACCCCATCACTAACACTGGGCAGGACCACCTGGAGAAGACTGATGGCTCTGTCAAGTAGTTCCCTCTACGTTGGTGCCCCTACAACGCAGAAGTTCTAAGCTAAGTAAGTCAAGTCAAAATGAGCTAACTGGACCATCAAATAAGAGAAGATCAAAAAGACGACCTGAGAAATTTAAATTCATAATGGGTTAAAATAAACTACCTAGACCATCAAGTGTGACAAGATCAATCCAAGCAGCTAAGGCAAAGGGCATTGAAAAAATATTTGAAGTAACAATAGACTAAAATGACGAAAAAAATATTTGTGATTAGAATACTTGCAAAAACAACAATTACAATGAGTCAAAACGAAAGTGAAGAACAAAGAAATAGACGCTTAAAAGACAAGCAGCAGTGAAAATTAAACGAGTCAAAAGCAAAAGTGGAGAACAAAAAAAATATGTGGTTACTGAAAAAATGTCTAAGGTAATGATAGACAAAGTTGGGAAACAAAGGAATATTCGGATAAAAGATAAGCGAAGCGAGAATTGCAACGAGACAAAAACGAAAGTGAAAAAAAATGGTTCTAAGACAAACGACAACAAGGATCAAAATCAAAATGAAAGTAAAGAATAGAGAAATTCGTAATTCGAAGATAAGCGAAAGGGAGAATCAGAACATGTCAAAAATGAAAGTGTAAAACGAAGAACTTTGTGGTCAGCAGACACGCGAAATGGAGTATCAGAATGTATTGAAAATGAAAGTGAAAAATAGAGAATTGTGCTGTTAGAACACTCGTGAGAATCAAAACTAGTCTAAAATGAAAGTGAGTAAAAGAAATGTTACGTCAGAATAACAACGTCATTGCAATCTTCGAGGTCAACAAACTGTGGCGCGAAATCCAGTACAAACATACAACGATGTCATTAACCACGCAAGTGTTAATTTCAAACCATTAGGACCCTTCAGCGTTGTATGTATTCATCGTGGTGTCCTCTATTTTCTTGCAGAAAAACTAGCCAACAAATATGATTTATTTGGATGTTGTTGCTTGCTTGGTCGAATTGCATTGCCACCTCTACAATTTCCATATAAATTGGTTTGGCTTGCTATAGGACATCACTTGCTCTCTAAAGAGCTCCATAAACAAATGCAAAACTTTAACTCATATTTTGTTTGATTGATTCAACGTAAGCGATGATCGAACCATCAGTAGTCGTAATGGTCTCAGCTTTAACGTGGCTTATCACACAATCATTCTAGCGCCACATCCATTGCAGACCCCTGAATAAGCTTTTGAATCACCTTCATATGGCCAAGATATTTTTTTGACCCCAGAACGCCTTGCGCATCCTTTAAACTATGGGATCTCCCGTAATCTCATGAATCTTTTGGAAGAAATGTTGCGAGATACGAACAACTATGTCGAAGGTTGCATGAAAATATGAGAAGTCGAGGATAATGTAAATCAACCTGTTGCTTCACTGGGGCAAGAGCCTCAGATATAAGACAAGTGACAACGAGAATCAATATCATCATCGTCATCATTTTATTAAAAACCCATCACAAAAAACTGGGTAGAAAGCCCAGAAAAAGACAGAGTAAAAACCAAGGAAAGAAAAAACAGAAAAGGGTACTTGTGTATTATCCAGAACACACTCAATAAGTTTGCTTTGTTTGGTCTGAGTAAAACCAGTTTTTGTCTCGAATTTGGTTGCAATTAACTTATTCTTTTGGAAAATAAACTGTAATGCAGGTATATTTTAATTAAATATTCAATATATAGAGGTGGTTAGGTCAGGTATTTAACATAATGTAGGTACTTATCGGTTATATAGTAGACACTATACAATTTCGATCGCGAATGATGCAAGCATGACACAAGAAACTGGTCAAACAACTTCTTTATACCACACAATTAGCTTTGGTCCGGTTGCAAAATAAATTATAGCTACATTTCATTTAAACATTTACTTTGTATTTTGGTTTGGTTTATGTAAACAAATTTGGGCTATATATTTTCACATTAGGGGGGGGGGGGGTAAAGCATAGCATATATGAAATACATCAATGGCTAGTTTACGCATTTAATTTATGCTATGCTTTACCCCCCTCCCCTCCCCCTAATGTGCTAATATATAGCCAAATTTGTTTCTAAAGTATTATATATTCATCATATTTTGTTTCATCTCATTAGCTTTAATCGAACTTCACTTCCCGAGTGTCTATTATATAACCGACATGTACCATAATGTGTTCTGGGCGGCCTGCTTTCCATAATTCTTTGTTGTAGTTTCCATAAAGTTGTTACTAAAGTATTATATTTTCATCATATGTTGGTATATTTCATTAAGATTAACCAAACTTCGCTTCTTGAATGCGTTCTGGATAATGCACAAGTACCCAGAAAAGGAACAACATAAATAAAAGCACACTTTGACAACTACAAAGAAGGGACAAACAGAAATGACCAAAGATGGGAAGACTTCTGGCATTCGGTAGTGAAATCACAAATGCGCTTCTCAATAACTCTAACTGGGTTTACCAAATGATACTTTCTTTGCAAAAAAGAGTTACTTGTTCAAGTTGGAATATCCATTAAATACTTTGCAAATTTAAAGTGAAGGAGATGTACGTGCTTTCTTTTGCCACAATTAAGGGAAGACCAAACAGGAGCAAGGGCAAGTAAGTGAGGAACTGTTAGGCTATTATACAAGTGAGAACAATTAACTCTACTTAGATACGAAACGATTGAAGCCAGGGAGGCATACGCAGCCCGGATCTTACTGGCATAATTTTTAATTGCCAGGTTTACAGTTCCTTTCAGGTTTGCTCCAATAGGTATGTCCAGGTAAGTAAGGCTGCTAGCACAAGAAACCTCAGAGGTGGATAGACTTATTGAATTTCTATTTCCTTTATAGTTGAATGGTAGAACAACTATCAACTTTAATATCAGTATTAAAGCTCAAACCAATGTGTTCATACTCTTCGTTCACAGTCGTTCCAAATAGAAAGCCATAGCTTGGCTGAATTACACGCCTTCACTAGATCTCTTTTTTTTTACCAATCTTCTAGCTGAAACTTTATATGAACACTTCGAAGAGGAACAGTGCTTCTTACAGCACATTTGAGCGCGTGATTTACTTGTGTCAAGTAGGAAGTGAGCTCAACTGAGATGTTGTTTTCACTTTGTGGCAGCACAGCACGATCGCATAAAAGATTGAAAGACACTTTGATTTTGCTCAGCATCTCGTCACAGACTTTACTGAAGGACTCACTTGACGTATTTTTCCAATCTTGGTAGGAAAACCCATTTGACACTGAATTTGAGCCATAGATGGGGATGAGCAAAAGCAAGTAGAGATAGGAAGGTGGTCAGAGTAGAATCCTTCTTTCAAAACTTTGATCTTGTGACTGCCAAACGAAACAACAATATGGTCTAAGTTAGAAGTTGAGGAAAGCGGCCAAATATATGAAAAGTTGTCATTCTTAGGCTATACACAATAGTAGGGAGGAACGCAGCCCCAAAAGATTTGTATTCGGGGAGACATTGTGTTTGTTATATCTACATTAAAATCTCCGCTGACTATAACAGATTTAGAGACAACTTTTTTTAAGAAACCTGCCTACAAGCTTGCAGGAAGACACAAATTGTGAATCAGACTGTTCGTTTTTATAATTTGTTGGCAGATAAACGTTACTATATGACTCTCAAGCTTAGCGGCAGTAAAGTAATCAGTCTCTGCTAATAGTTTGCAAGGGAATCGGAATAGGATAGCGAGACCGCCAGAGGGTCTGCCTCTCAGTCTCACAATTGCACTACAAAAGAGGAGGTACAAATTAGAAAATAATGGTAACAGGCTTTGGTGGTCTTCTGACAGGAAATGCTTCTGAATCAGAACTAGGTCACGGGACTGCAAGAACTGCGAAAGAATTGGGATTCGATCGGTAACTTTTCCATTAATACTCCACGACAATATTTGGCAACTGAAACTCATTTTGAACTAGATTTACCTTTCAGCAGAGCCTGTGCAATAGGGAATTTGTAACTGTAACATGGGTAACTGTCTGACTTGCAAAGAGTACATTTTTTTCGGTTTTTGGCAGGGGGCTGTTTTAGAGCTCCCGTGACCTTTTCTCCACAGACAGAACAGCAAATTTTGTTCATACACGTACTTGAAATATGTCGTATGATTGGCATTTATAGCATCGAAGCGGTAAAAACAAAAACTCTTGAATAGGGAATCTTTCGAAACCGTTCACTAATGGGAAATTCATTGCTCGTAGTAAATCCTCTTCTGTTCCAAATTTCAGCCTGAAAGATCTGGTAGAGCCACTTTTCTTTGCTTCACTACAATTTGGTATAAGAGACTTGACATCATCAGAAGTCAGATCATTTGGGACATGTCTAGCTATTCCAAAGTGAGAAGGACTTTTAACCTTAGCACTAATGGTACTCCTTGAGCTACAAAGCCCATTCTCTGTTGCGTGAGCATCACTTTTGGATGCAATGATAACTTTCCAGTCACCTCGGGTGTACTGTAGCTCAACATTTTTTTAGCTAACATCAACACATGCTTGTTCTAGAAAGTCCTTCCTTGATTCCGGTTTGGCTGGGTTACTTGGTAGATTTTTGACAATCACGACACAGGATGGTTCGGAAATATAATCAGCAGAAACTTCAGCAGTTACAAACTTACTTTTCGAGAAGTTTTGTTCCATCAGAATGTCTAATTTGCTACACATTTCTGTAATCTTGCGTGTAACAATCACTGTACTTTTATCTGGGATCGAGGAGACTTTTTCTGGCTCAAAAATAAGGAAAGTAGGCAGAGCAACCTTATCGTCATCACAAGTCTGTAACAATTTGATCATTTCCAAAATATTGTCATTTATAGCAATCTTTGTGGACATTCGAGCAAGACAATTCGCTTCAGTCCATAAGATCTCGTTTGTTTTTAAAATTTCTTTTTTTTTTGGAAAAACTGGACTGCTCTCTTTGCGGCTTCATCATGACTTTTTACAATTTATTCTGCACGTGACAAGAAATTTAGTTGGGGATTCCAAATGAGCTTGCCGGCCATCGCAAATATGCTACAACATTAACACAGCAAGTCTAAAATAACAGACCGTATTTCACAGCAAAGCGTTGTTTAGGAAGCGTTCGCTTAAACAAAATAGATGGGACGTACCCAATAAACAAGGGAAGCGTCAGTCCCCGTCCACCTAATCCCGCAGTTTAAGGGAGACTCTCCCCGCAAGTACAACAGCGCTTGCGACGGGGAACTGCCCCTCTTCTGCTTGCCTATTTAGGTTCCTTTAAACAACTAAAAGTGGTGCTTTCACTCAATCCAAATCACTGTCAAAATCAGTGTAATAACAAAGCATGATCCTTTCATTAGGTAAAATAGTTCATTAAAAAAAAAACTTGCCAAACAGCTTCTTAATATACAGAAAAAAAGAGCTATTTTTCACTTGTAATATATTCCAAAACTACACGGTTAATCCGGCTTAAATTAAACTTATTGTTTACTGGCCAATAACGAAAAGAGAACTGATATATAGAAGCTTGCCGTGTTACTGTTCCCAGGACCGGTGATGAAGTCACTGTTCTCTCGGTATTTGAAAATATTTCCAGTCCGGCCCCGATCCTCAACAGCGGCTATGTGACAATGCAATGTTGCATGGCTGTTGGTATTACGCATATACATTTTATTTTCCATAGACTGTAAATATTTTGACGGACGAATGATGTTGCGTAAATAGATTTCTGGTAGTTTTGATTGGCTCTCACGATTTTAGCTCGTGGTGTTTTGGCCCTAGTAGCTCAGAATTGCTGTTTTGCGAACACAAAGTAACAAAAATTGGCACTTTACCGTGGCGTGATCTCTTTTGTAAGTTGAAAATACAATATTACTTTCAATTTCTATTAAAACAATCATTCTCCTGATATTCTTTGGTTTGATACGATCACCCTTGGCACAACAAAACTAACTAATCAACATGCATCTGGATATAAAGTTTTTCCCTTGTATCTTTGTATTTGAAGATTTTTTTTCCTTTTTTCTAAGACCATTATTAGTCTATTTACCATAATTTGCTAATTTTTCTGCTTCAGGGAGATGAGCTAAGGTACAACCTTCGTCCAAGAAAAGGAAACAGCAACTTGTGTCAATCGTTGCGTGAGACTCCAAAAGAGTTTTTTGCTACTGTCAAGTTGCAGGAGAAGTTGACGAGGAGAAGAAATCAAAAGCTATTTGGGAATGTATATGAATGCGATTGAAATAAGATTGTACTTTGAACTCTACGATTTGAAAAAGCTCGTCGGAAACCTAAAATGATGTAATCTTACCTTGGGAATAGGATCAGGCTTCCAAGGTTGGACAAAGTTAAAAAATGTAGAGTTGTGTATTTTTGTCATGTAAATGCCACGCCACTAATACTACTACTAACAACTCATTGCGGCACCAAGCCATTTGAGATCTACACAGGTGCAAATTCTCTTCCTCTATTTTGTTCAAGGAGTTTCTTTTTCATTTCTCCAACGAGAGTTTTCTGAAATTATTAGGTACTTCACTTTTTTCAAAATCATATTTGTGATCTTCAGTATCTTATCTCTAACGTGGCAACTACCATATTTCAAAGACTCGTTTACAACTCTATCAGCACCTTAGCGCTTATTATTCTTCAATGTTTTATGACCTATCTCTAACTCCTTCTCGCAATCATTCCAAAAACACAACCATTCCAGAATCTCCCGAAGTTTTACTTATTTTCATATAATCCGTCCATTTTCGCTTTTTCGATAAACCCTCGTACCCCCCCCCCCCCGCAAAAAAAAAGTTGCTGCTGGTTCCGTGCTTTTCTTCCCCAGATTCTGACCATGTGCTTCTTCTAATCTATGCGGACCTTGGAAAAAGTGAGTCTTTTTTTATTGCTGCCGGATTGTGCTAATCTTTGAAGGATTGTCAACCCTAAATTTAAGAATATACTGAGATGGAATATCGTGTGGTATTGATATTTTAGTTAGACCTTTTCACCATTGTTGGGATAACAAGCAACGGTAAAGGTAATAGGTGATTATGGTAACAGGCCAATATCAATCTGAATGAACCCCTCGCACGTTTTCTGTAAGGGTGGGTTACACAGACTTTGTCTGAGAGAGGTAAATAAGGGTGTATAGCACCTTTTTTTTCTAAAAAAAAAATCGCCGTGTTTTGGGTCTCCCAGGAGGGGGTCAGTTACTGCTTTCCCATACGAAATCAAACCGTAAAATTCTCGGCCTTAAATATTGAACGTCACCCTTATTCCAGTCAGTCGTTTTATTTATTTTGCAAATTATTACACATTAGTATACATGAAAAAACCCAGCAATTTCAAATAATAGTTCCACATCCTTATTTTAAGACATTCATGTTTTATTTTTTATATTAGTAAGCTTTGCGCTATTTTGTATTATGTTTAACTGTGACATGTATGTTTGTAGCAATTTTAATTTTTTAAAATAAAGCTTTATTTTCTGCACCTGCTTTTGGAATTATTTTAAAACGACAGTTTTTAAAACAATATTCTATAGCAAAGTCCACACTACTGAACAACGTTTGGATCAAGTCTACAAACATCTGATAATCGAAATTTCACACTCCCCTTAGTATTGTGATTGCCCTTAGAAATTTTCCAGCCAGTCTGTCGGAAGAGAGGCACAAAAAAGAAAAAAAAATTGTGGTCACATTGATTTTGAGTCACGTTGTGCTTGCTGACTACATCCCAAGAGTGAGACAATAAATGCAGATACCTACAGTCAGATTTAGCACAGACTTTACCGCACGATCCAAAACAAAGGGTGCGGATTGGAGACAAGTGGTGTCATTCTCCTCAGCGGCAGTGCTTGTCCTCTCTCAGCTGTATTGACGAAAAATTATTCAGGTACATTGAGCATTCACCCTACACTGTAGACTTCGCCACTTGTGACTTTAATTTATTTCCCGAACTGAAAGGTTTTGGTGGGGAAATGGATGTGTCAATGATAATGAAATTAAAGAAGCTGTTTATGACTGATCCAACAGCTTGACGGCAACAGTATACAAAGCATAGAAAACATGCAAAAAATTAAGACTACTGATCAAGCTTAAATAGTGATTACGTAGAAAAGTAGTCTAAGCGTCAAATCTATCTATCTATCTATATATATAAAAATAAGTTGTCTGTCTGTGGATCAGGTGACGTCATGTTTCTGTGTTGACTGACGTCATGAAATTAGTTGTCGTCATTTTTGCTTTGACGGTGACGTCATTCAAGATATTTAAGACATATGTTCACGTAGAAATCTATTAATGTTTAAGTTTACAATGACTGATGAACTTACCATGGCAAAAGCCGATGAAGATGCTCAAAGAGTCTATGCCAAAAAACTTGCTGCTGATAGAGAAAGTCAGAAAAGAAAGCATGCCGAGGAACTACCAGAGCAACGCGAAAGCAGACTTGCTGCTAAAAGAGAAAGTGAAAAAAGAAGGCGTGCCGAGGAATCAAAAGAACAGCAAGGAAACAGGCTTGAGGCTGATAGAGAAAGAAAGAACAGAAAGCGTGCCGAGGAATCAAAAGAACAGCAAGGAAACAGGCTTGAGGCTGATAGAGAAAGAAAGAACAGAAAGCGTGCCGAGGAACTACCAGAGCAACGCGGAAGCAGACTTGCTGCTAAAAGAGAAAGTGAAAAAAGAAGGCGTGCCGAGGAATTACAAGAACAGCAAGAAATCAGGCTTGCTGCTGATAGAGAAAGTAAGAAAAGAAAGCGTGCCGAGGAATCACAAGAACAGCAAGAAATCAGGCTTGCTGCTGATAGAGAAAGTAAGAAAAGAAAGCCTGCCGAGGAATCAGAGCAACCTGAAAGTTATCGCCTGGCATTCAGGTACAACCCAGTCGATGATTATAGCTTGAGTAGATGTGTTCAAATCGGGACAATGTCTAAAATTTGTCCCTATTGCAAGGCCTTGAAATTCAATGGTGAAACAATGGGAATGTGTTGCGCCTCAGGAAAAGTTAAACTTCCTCTATTGGCTGCACCACCAGAGCCATTGAAGACTTTCCTTACTGGAACTACGTCAGAATCTAAGCGTTTTTTGTCAAAAATCAGAAAATACAACTCATGTTTCCAAATGACGTCGTTTGGAGCCCAAATCGAAAATCCAGATCAATTTATGTCTACTTTCAAAGTAAAAGGGCAAATTTATCATAGAGCAGGGTCCCTTCTACCATTCTCAGGCGAGAATCATAAATTTTTACAATTGTACTTCATCAGTGATAGAAATTCTGAATTGAATGTGTCGACTGACGTCATGAAGTTAGTTGTCGTCATTTTTGCTATGACGGTGACGTCATTAAAGATATTTAAGACATATATGTTCACGTAGAAATCTATTAATGTTTAAGTTTAAAATGACTGATGAACTTACAATGGCAAAAGCCGATGAAGATGCTCAAAGAGTCTATGCCAAAAAACTTGCTGCTGATAGAGAAAGTCAGAAAAGAAAGCGTGCCGAGGAATCAAAAGAACAGCAAGGAAACAGGCTTGAGGCTAAAGAACGCAAAACCGCGCAGTTAGATGAAGATCCACCTGGACAGCGAGAGTCAAAACATATAAAAACTGAAAATGATAGCGATGATGATTGGGTTTGGGATTTTGACTTGGATAAGGTCATCAATGCCTACCAGATTTTAGTTAAAAAAACAAAGGTTCGGCGATATGTATTTCATAGTGAAGCTGAAAAATAAAGAAGACGAAGAAAACTGAAAAAAGAAAAAATGTAAAAAACTAAAAAATACTAAAAAGAAAAAACATTCAAAGAGAAATTACAGACCGGGACAGAGGGAATATGTCCCGGTTATCGAAGTAGGTAACCAGTGGGTTGTTCCATATTCCCCATTATTATCAAAAACATGTAATGCACACATAAACGTTGAATACTGTAACTCCGTAAAGGCAATCAAATACATATGTAAATACGTCAACAAAGGCAGTGACATGGCAGTTTTTGGCTTGCAGCCCGAAATCAAAGATTTCGACGAAATCGTACAATATCAGGCTGGAAGATACATTAGCAGTAATGAAGCTGTTTGGCGAATTCTTTCATTTCCGATACATGAACGTAGTCCAGCTGTTGTTCACTTAGCGGTACATTTACAGAATGGTCAACGTGTTTATTTCTCGGAAACCAACGTGCAACAAAGAGCCCTGAATCCACCGGATACAAAATTAACAGCTTTTTTTTCGCTTTGCAAAAATGATTCTTTTGCAAAAAAAACTGCTGTATACTGAAGTGCCTTCGTATTACACGTAGAATACTAAAAATAAAGTATTTGAACGTCGAAAACAGGGTAAGTCAGTCGACGGCCAACCTACCATCTTCAAAGATACCACGATAGGAAGACTCTACACCGTTCACCCCAATCAACATGAATGCTTCTTTCTACGCCTGCTTTTGGTGAATGTACACGGTCCGACATCCTTTGAGTATTTGAGAACTGTAAACGGTACTATACATGACACTTACCGTAGTGCATGCCAAGCTCTGAATTTATTGGAGAATGACCAACACTGGGATAACTGCATCAATGACGAGTGCGAAACGTCAACCCCAAGTCAAATTCGTGCATTGTTTGGCATCATTTTAACAACTTGCTCTCCATCAGCTCCTACAGAGTTATGGGAAAAATATAAGTCAAAAATGTCCGAAGATATACTCCATCGAAAACAGTTAGAGACGTCAGATATGACTTTTGATTTTACATCAGAAATTTATAACTACACTTTAGTTATTATAGAAGATTTGTGCGTACGTATGGCAAACAAACCTCTTCAGGATTTGGGAATGCCTTCACCTAACCGTATCGCTGCTGTTTCGACATGTGTAGAATTGGATCGTGAACAAAGTTACAGTACGAGTGATCTATTGTCGTATGTACAAAATAACATTTCCAAGTTAACGTCGGAACAAAAAGACATTTATGATACGATAGACTCAATTTCAGGACGTATACAACTACCTGCTGATTTCTGTAATTTAGTGACGTCCAAAAATGAATTGATTGAAAAAGTATTTTCGAATATTCTAAAAAATTATAAAAATAATAAATGGCTAAGTGAAAGAGCGATTCTCGCACCCAAAAATATAGACGTCCACGAAATCAACAATATTGTGTTGACCAAGATTCGAGACCAGGCAGTCCTTTACAAGTCAGTCGACACAGTTTTGGAACCAAATGAAGCGGTTAATTATCCATCTGAATTTTTAAATTCCATAGATCTTTCAGGGTTTCCACCACACGTGCTACAACTAAAATTAGGCGTACCAATAATACTTTTAAGAAATATCAACCCACCAAAGCTTTGCAATGGCACGCGACTTGCCGTAAAAAAAAAACAATGGAAAACCTAATAGAGGCCACAATCTCGACAGGGCCTTTTGAGGGTGAGGCTGTTCTTATTCCTCGCATTCCCATGATTCCAACGGATCTGCCTTTTCAATTTAAAAGATTGCAATTCCCAATTCGATTAGCATTTGCAATCACCATTAACAAAGCTCAAGGTCAATCATTAGAAAAATGTGGTATAGATCTTAATACTGATTGTTTTTCCCATGGACAATTGTACGTTGCATGTTCGAGGGTCGGAAAACCTGACAATCTATTTATATGCAGCAACGATTGGACAGCGAAGAATGTTGTATATTCGCAAGTTTTACGCAGTTAATTTGTATTGTATCTATCTATCTATATAAAAACGAGTTGTGTGTATGCATGTTTGTTTGTTTGTAAAAAGAGCGTTTGCATATGACGTCCTTATTAGTACATACGGCTTTGTATATGCACAGACAATGGGAAAGCCAAGAATGTTGTATATTCGCAATTTTTACGTAGTTTAACTCCTGCAGACGAAATGAATGCTTGCCTGAAAAATTCTAATTTATGGGCACACGTAAAAATATTAAAATTAACTACAAATATGCGTGTCCGATTGCAAAACGATGACTCTGGTCAAACATTTTCAGATAAATTGCTGGCAATTGGAAACGGAAAGCTCCCAGTAGTGGGAAAGCCAAAAATGTTGTATATTCGCAATTTTTACGTAGTTTGAAACACATATATAAATCTATCTATATTCACAGGTGGGACACAGGGACACAACTACAATGGCGCGTAACTAATATGGCGCGTAACGACTTACGCGCGCGGGGGGGCGCGAAGCGCCCCACCAACTAGGTGTTGGGGTGGCGCGAAGCGCCACCCCAACAGCTAGTAGTATATAAATAGCTTCTTTATGTCATTTATATAAGTTTTATACAAAACGTTCATTACTTTACATTATAATAAAGCATATATTTTGAAAATAATTTTTACCATTTATAGCCATTATAAGACCAATAAAAATAAGACTGATAAAAATAATTTTTACCATTTATAACCATTATAAGATTTTACACCAGTCTTGGCTTTCAACAGTTAAATTCTTTATTCTTACAAATATAAACAAGGAGAAATAAGGAGCTGATGGGGATTTCTGAAAATGTGCATATTTTATAGGGATTTGAATCAAGGAATAAAACTACTTCATATTTAAAGAATATAGGTTTCCTTTACTTAGATGAACTAGTCTATCCAACCTTAATCCTTTTTCTTTGAACCACAAAGATAATTACTAATATAGAAAATCGCTTTAAATACGTCTTGTTTCCTTTAATATCCTTTATAATCCTTTTAGCATTATCTAAAGCTTTCATACTGTTAAGCGCATTCGAAAATTCAAAAACAATCAACGTCTTTGTCAAAGAAAAAGAAAAATAACAGAATTTTCGCAATTTCGTTTAATTTTTTAACCAGAAAGTTTCAACAGGCCTTTTTTCTATACATTTTCCGCTTAAGTTACAAACGTTACCCAACACATTTATTCACGGAAAATACAAAACATATTTCGTTTGCAAATGATCTAAAATAGAACAAAAACTGAAATATTCCTCTTTAAGGATATAAAGAGCACAATAGTCTCTGCACTTACTAGGTTCATAAACGAGATTATTTTGTGATGAAATTTTCATCATTATTGGCGGGCTATTTCTGCCACATCCAACATTGTTCGTACATTCCATAATAAAAAACGCTATCTTTATTATATTGTTTTGCTTCCATATTACCCAGTAACAATCTTTTTGAAATTCTAGCAAAAACTTTAAGGCCCAAATTCACAAGAAAAATACCCAAGTGAATTACATTAAGAATAATACACAAAGTTATAGTTTCGCAGAGAATTTGCTCAAAATCTTCTCAAGTTTCATAGCTTTGCCCATGTCTCCTTTAAGCCGGAGTTTCCCGGACATAAATGCAGCAGTAGGCTTCAACTTTCCTGAAAACAAAAAGTAAATTAATCCATCAAGAAAAAAAAAATAGCACTTAATAAGACTTAAAAATCAAAACGATCCTAACCCGGAGCGACCACTAGACTAGTCATGATCAACCGATTGATCACTGAGTATATATTTGCCGATCAGTGAATAGACTTGCTCTGAGACAATTCGCAAAACCGAGGTTCACACATTATTCCTCATATTATATCAACTAGTCCAATCAGTATTTCATCGTTTTATCTAGCTCTCAGTTCACTTTCACCTTTCTTTTTTTAATTCGTTCTCTTCTCCTCTGTTAATTTCATTTAGTCTAACTCGTTCTTTTGTTCTCGTGTATTCTGTCTGTGACCCCAAGGGGGAGGGGGGTTGTAGCTATGTATGTTTACTATAAAAATATTAATTTATTTAGATCACTTATATAGTATGCAAAAAAGAAAATTTACATCAGGAGACACAAACAATAATGTGTCAACACGTCAAGAACAAAACTTAAATCTCGAGACAGCGAAACAGAATTCCAGTACTGGACCGGACCGAGTTCTAAATGATGTCATTTTTTCTTTTTAATCATTCAATACAATTCAATAGAGCTTTTGATACTGAAATTATTTTCACTAGGCAATGGGGTTCCAAAACGCCTCTTCAACAACTGCTCTTTCACAAGAGTCATGAACATCGAGAGTCAATTTTCCCTTCTTTTTACCTTCTGTAAAAATTTGTAACGCATCAAACCTTATTTAATTGCATCAGCCAAGAAGTTGACACAATCCTAGATCTTTTGTTTGACTTCATTTCTTCTCAAGAATTTCGTTACTTTAATTTGAAATTGCTATATGCAAAACTTTTGAAACCATTTTTTTTTTTAAATTGCAAGATTCCAGGTCACCACTTTTATTAGAATCTGTAAGATTTTACTAGTGGTTAGATGTCAAAAATGTTTCCTAATTAAAAGAAACAAAAAATCCGATTCCATTTTATACTTAGCCAAATTGGGTTTACTACAGACCTCCTTCTAATAAAGGTTGATTTCTGGCTGTTTTAAATTTAATTACTCTTTAATTTTGTTTATAACCTACTTATATTGTTGTTTTAATTGTATTTGCCAGGGAAACGAACCCATTTCTTATTCTGAAACATATGTATAGAACCAATTTTTCTTTAGTGCTTCTAATTTATCTTTCAACTATTTTAACACTTTTATGCTTAATAGCATTCAAGAACACTTATCAGTTCTCTCTTGAAGCAATTGGAGGCAAAATACATAAATTACCAATTCTTTTAAAATCAAAGCATGAGAGAGAAATAAAGTAGGGGCCAGAGTCAATAAAAGAGAAGGAGAAAGAGAGGGAGGAAACAATGAATGAGAGATAGAGGAAAATACAGAATATCTCGATGACAGTAACCATAATACAAAACAAAAAACAATAGTGGGAAAAATCAAGAGATTTCAAGAAAACATCAAGAGAACAATTTAGATTAACTATGACTGGAATTTCAAAATGGAATAAAACGCTTAATGGTTAACTTCAAAGCCATTGAAGTTGACATTAGAGCTAATAGGTACCACAACTCAAGTGCGAATGTGATATAGTTATAAACAATTAGTGTGGACTGAAAACCTAGGAAAAATATAGGTTATAAAGATAACCTATGACTTATTAGGCATAGTTTTCGAACCGGCAGTTCAAAATAAAAGCAACATAATGAGGTACGAGTTTCAAGTCTCTAATAAAAAAAACGTCGTAAGGTATGTATGTGAAACTGACATATTCTAGCATATATTAAGAACAGATTTAAAGTTAGTAGACTAGTTGGTATGTTCCCCCTCGTCCAAGGTAAATCCATGCGCAAGTACTAGGTCTTACATACACATTTGTATAAAGGGCTTAACCTTGGCGTTTGTTTTAAAGAATTAAAGAAAAACGACAGAAGCTTGAATCTTCCAACCGCGTAATAAATATTACATTTAAAAATATTGGCGGCTCAAATAATAAATGAAACTGAAATCCTTGTAGTAATGAAAAATCTAGCATTGCGGTTTTAACGAAGTAGCCATCGCCAGGGTTACAACAAGCTTGGCTTACAAAAGAGTCAAATTTTCAGGAGAAAAAGTACCTTTAGTTACGCCCCAATCTACATAAAGGTACTTTTCGTGTCACCTTAATTTTTTCCCTCTGTCATATTATGCACTGCATAATTATGGAAAAAGCGGAGAACTTAGTACTGTTTTGGGAGAAATTATGCCACTCAAGGAGAAAAAAAAGGCACGACAGATTTGGTGAGTTACCCCTATAACAACAAAAATAAAAACAAACCCGCGGCCTATTTTGATTTTACAAATCAGGAAGTCTCACTGATGGAAACTAAAATGCAACCCTCCCGAGCCCTGATTAATTCAGGACAAAAAAACTTTCATTTTATCTTACTAGAAACAGTTATATTAGCATTCATTTTCGAACATTCAATTTTAGCTTAGTCAACAAGATATAAAAATTAAGTCGGTCAATAGAGTCTACAAGTGTCAAAATCAAAAGTCTTTTTTCAACATTTCCGTCGAAAATCGATTCACAAAAAGTTAGAGGGGAGCAAGAGTTTTCTTTTCTTTTTGACACTTTTCGTTCTTGTAGACACTTTGTCCGTGGATGATACCAAGAAACCATTCTGTCTAAAACTGACACCTTTAACAAACAAATTACACCAATTATACTGAACAAAATTACAAACAGTACTTTTAAGACAAAAAAAACAACACTTTATTGTCGACTGTAATAAAGTTGTGAATGCTGAAACTTTTTTTGAGACTAATGTCATCAAATTTGAATCCAGCAATTTACATTTATCGGTACTAGCTAATTAGCCGCTTCACCACGGAACAGGTCAATTGGATGGTAAGAGAACGATCGCTACTGTTTGTTGTTGTTACTTTTTGTTTTTTTGCTATTACCTTGACAAATTTTAGCTACAGCTTTGACATATAGTGTTCAACACGAATGAGGACTGCATTTTTTTTAAGTAAGTTTTTTTTTATGCTTAGTTAAGAAAGCTCCCTTTCCTTAATGAATCAATGAAACAAAAGTAATATTTTTATTCAGATTCATGATAATAACTATTTTGCACGATTTACTTTTTCCTGGTGCATCTTAACCAAGCTGTGAAATCGTTATAAACAAAAAGAATTGTCTTGTGTGAATCAGGTTTTGGGGGGGGGGGGGTTGCATTTTATTTCAGTCCAAGGGATTAACAAGTCCAAAATATGAAAAAAAAATCACCATTTTATACAGTTATAGTACCTCTGTGTAAAATGGGGCGACACCAAAAGCACTTCTTGGACCGAAGTTTTTCCCACTTACATGAGCCAGGCTTGTGGTTACCCTGATTATATTGCTTGAACTAAGTTACAAGTCACTTCGAAACTCTAAAGGCTGTAGGCATCAAGATTAATAATTTAAACTTCACCTTGATAGTCTAACATTAAAAATGTTGGGCGAAAATGGCTACATCACGTGGTTAGATAATACTTCCTAAATTTGAAGTTCCATAAGAAAAATAATTTCGATTCCGAATTCCAAATTAAACAGGTTTCATATTTTTACAGGTAGACTTAATTTATATAATTAAGTCTAAATCAAGCCATGGCCTCTGTTCATAGTGAAATTTTATATCTGTATAAAAGGTTGTTTTCATCTCTTCAGGAAAAGGCTTCATTTATGGTCGAGTGAATTTAAAAAATTTAGCGGTATTCGGAACCAAAGAGCATTAAATAAATAAAAAAAAGCTAAAACAAATGCATAGTATTAGTAGGGTTCGTAATATCATATAGCTATACTAACCAACCATAAATTAAAATCAGGTGTGCCAATACACGAAAATGTAGTGTGTGTGGGGGGAGCAAGGTTTTTCTCCAATTTATCTTTATGAAGATACAAAAAAGCGTTTCCTTAAAATCGAGAGGGGGCGGTCTTTTTGTTTGTTGATTCTTTTTCAATGAAAATGTCCAAAATGATATTTTTCTACATACAGGAGGGGGGGAGCATTTGCCCCTTCCCCAGTGTATAAACAACGAGTTGTCTATAGACTCTTTTGACAACAAGCAGCGGAGTAATGAAACCTCACCCTGGAACATGGTAATAAAATCCTTCGAATCCATGGTAAACGTTACATCAGGTGATTCGGGGACTCCTTTGCCAACGGAGCCAGTGTTATTTTTCAGATCCAAATACCACTCTGACTCTTCTTCCCCTACAAAGACAAAATCTTTTTCAAGCAATCTTGTATAAACTAAAAATCACTCCATATAAAGCAAATAAATTACATACGAGTATTCACAAACACATCCCTGAAATATCCTGAATTTCAGGTTTTATAGTATAAATTTTCAACTTATTGAATACTCCACTTGATTTTTGTTGTTGTTTTTTTTTTCAGTTTTTACAAATGTGCTCAACCCCGATGAAATAGTTTGATATACATTCTTACATTATACAATACTCACCATACTTTTTATCAAGGAACCGCCGGGCAAAATTAAATAATGAATCACTTTAGTAGCCACTTTAAGAATATTAAATCCCAAAGTGGAGTAATAAAAACAACAGAATTAATCCTAAAGAAAACCACTAATAAATATAAATAACAAAAGGCCATTCCTTTACTAGACTAGGCTAAAACTTCTGAATCATTTACTATATAGCCAGGTTCAGATCCGAAACACGATACCTTTCACACATCACGGATTTTGCTCCCTTGCAAACACGACAAAAATTTTAAAAGCAGCAAAAGCAAGATTGGAGTATGTATTTATTTTGATCCAATAATAGAGGCCAAAAAGTAGAAAGAGCCAGTATGTAAGACATAACAATAGGATAATACAGCTTTGCGCGAATGTGACGATTAAAATAATTCTTTGACGATGCGAGCGTTCCGAATTCCTTACGAACTTAACTCGAAAAACCATCAATATCGATAAAGAACGTGTTAGTTTCACATCACAGCCAACAGGAAACCAAGGTACCTTCAAGTTAAAGCTAGTTTAACTGTCTGATCGCCGAACTTCATGTCTTGAACGAGGACATTACTGAATACAATAACCTCAGTCTTATTGTCGTTAAACAATAGATAAATATACGCATCTTTCACCGCAAAGGCTGAAAAATTCTATTGTATGTAAAATTCAAAATCGACACTTCAGCTCCTAAATACGTAAAACTTGGCTTTATTAATTTTTAGGACCACAATTATATCATAATTACAAAGAGTATAGGAAGAGAGCTCCCTGGAAAATCTCCTTTCTTACGGGAATAACAGTCTTCGAAATTTTTATTCCATGTGCCATGGAAATTGTAACTGTAACTTTCGGTTTCGTGGATAAATTACATGAAGGTACCACAACGAACTTACCAAGGCTACGATTATAAGCGAACTTCTGCAGACACTGCAAATTTTCTCTTAGCAAACAGATGGACTTCATTAGTAACACCAAACCTTAGCTTGCGATTATTACACCACAAATTTAAGCCAAAGCTTAGAAATACGACCGGCTGCAACAAACTCAGAAAACTGCTTCAGTTTCGGAAAATTGGTTTCAATTCGCAGTTTTCTTCTAGATACAGCAGCAGCCTCAGCAAGACTACATGCATGGATAATTTTGGCACAATATATTTTTGGAAATCTGCTTATACTCTTGATTCTAATCGGAAACAATCTAAAGAATGTGATACGGAACTTTCATATTTGAGAGTACAGAATCAGAAACTAACCAATAAGCAGGTAGATCGAATTTCTCCCACTCGGCCGTCTGTCGTCCAACTTTTGCAATTATTTGAAATACTACATGGGGGCAGCAGCAAGACTGCTACCTTACGTCAGAAACACTGGTGGAATTATGAACATGATAGCAAGACGGGGCTAAAATATGACTTTCACAAATTCGCACCTTTCCCTAGCGGAAAGAATTTCTCAATACATCTTTGACTGAACAGTAGCAGTGTGTCCGGGCCATTCTCCCGGAATCAGAGCTTCGCAGAAGCATGTAATTTCGCTACTTCGGAACGAACATTAGACTAGGGATAAATGAGTGTTTAGGTGACAAAAAAAAATCATCAAACGAATAGCTTCACTTTCGTAGGTAGCATTATTAGTGAAGTTGGTGGATGTAGAGAAGATGTAAATAGCAGAATGACCGATGCGAAAGGGCCCGGAGTCAAAGCAAAATAGAAAAAAAAAAACAATAGTGAAAACATAGGTCTGGAATAATCGAGGATTATGGGTCTGAAATTTTTGTGTGCAAGACATCCATTCTTATTCATAATAAATGCGCTAAAATCCCACGAACAAGATGGGCCGAAGCGTGAACGAAGCCTCCATTGAACTCAAGATTCAAGAGACTGTGGTAGTCTAATTTCAATCAGAACCAACCTGAAGAAGGTGATGATGGACTTTGATATTTGTTCAGAGATCATCATGAAATGGAAGAAATGTGCTTTCACAACTATTTCAATCTTTCTAGAGTCGTTTCTTCATTTTTATTTTCTTTTTTTCTTTTGACATTTATGCTTTTTATTTCTGAATATACAAAACAAATACAAAAATAATACCAAAACAATAGCACAACGAACCTGAGATGAATAGGAAATTTTAGCACAATATATTAAGCGAAATCTGCATATCTCCCTGATTGTGGTTGAAACTAGCCTGAAAATCTGATAAGGAACTTCAATATTTGATACTACAGTCAGAAGCTAACCGGTAAGAAGGTAGATCGGCTTTCTCCCACTCATTCGTCCATATGAAAATTTTACTATTAAACTGAAACTCAACTTGGGGGTAGCAGGACGTCAAGATCATTTGAACACCTAAGTGGTAAGAAACATTGATGGAACTGTTCACACGAGAGCAAGAGGAAGCTAAAGTAGATTTCACTTTAAGTATGAAGTCAAGATTAGATGTTGAGCCACTATTATAATGAGAGCCAAGAGCTCATATGGCACTTGTGATGAGGTCGGAAGAGCCAAGAGCTTCTTCCCACCAAGTTTCATTACGATCTATCCACTCTAAGCGTTTTCCAAGATTTCTAGTTCTCCCTCCAACTCCCCCCGATGTCACCGGATCCAATCAGTATTTACGATAAGAGCTCTGAGACACGAGGTATTTCTAAATATTAAATTTCAATAAGATCCGATAACCCGTTTGTAAGCTAAAAATCCCTCAGTTTTTCTATTTTTCCGTCGACTCCCATCCTTCGACTCCCCCTAGATGGTCGAATCGGGGAAGGGAATATTTCTAATTTAATCTAGTCGGGTCCCTGATACGCCTGCCAACTTTCATCGTCCTAGCTTATCTGGAAGTGCCCAAACTAGCAAAAGCGGGATCGACAGACAGACAGACAGAAATTGCGGTCGCTATATGTCACGTGGTAAATACCAAGTGCCCTAAAAATACATAAAATGCTAATCGTTAACGGTTGCTTCAGGATCAGCACAAGGGATCGATAAAATTTCTGACCTGGGACTATAAACATAAAAAAGTTTTCAGTTCATGTCACCAACAACATTAAAGGTAAGATCGTGCTGCTATGACAGCTTGCAAGTTTACTGCACACAATGCTGAATTTTCGCTTGGATCTTACTTCATAATGATCAGTAGGAAAGTCAAGTGAATATACAGCTGCGTCTTGTATTTTCACTGAGACAAAAATTATGACATGGATAGGAGCGTAGGTAAAAGCTTATCGCGTACGACGACCGAAATATCACCAGAGGGCCCTCCTGTACGAGAACTTTTGACACTAATTCAAAAAAGTTAATCCATACGCCAAGAACATGCCGTTCAAGAGCACAGAGAGAAAATGTTCTTGTAGACATAGCGTACCACAATAATACCTAAGCTGACACAAAATAGGCATTTTATTCAGCAAAGAGTCCATCTTTATTCCAAGCAGTCATTCGTAATAAGCACTCACTTTGTCCACTTTTCAACATCAGAAAACTCATAGGAATAGCAAGGCAAAGAGAACACGTCTTCTCGAAAGCTTACCAGGGATATCTCGCGTATTATTACGTGGCTCAGTGTAGTTAAACCATTTCACAGGTCCCTAATTCGGCGAAATATAACTTCGGCAAAAGCATTAGCGACACCCTGATCGGACATAATAACCTGCTTTTCATTTGCACAAGGCTTAATGGCAAAATGGTTGAACCAATATCAACAGTAAAGGAATTCAGAGTCTTTACCGGAAATTTTAACAATCCCTGACTACAATGCCGTCGGTCTTTTAGTAGATACAGTCTTGAGTGAGTGGAGCGGGCAATATCACAGCACTACTATGCTCAGGAAAGGTCTTGAATTCCACGTTAAAGTCACAAAAATTAAGGGTAATTGTTTTGACAATTTCCCCAGGGACAATAGACACCTGATCAGGATCAAAAATAGCACAACGATGCAATGACACTCTTTTCTCATTACATAAATGGGATGCCCAGGTCAAGTCAATAATATTATCTCCAGCCTCTAGCTCTTCAGTAAGCCTGGTAAAAATAGCTTTAGTCATAGCGCTTTCTTAGCCACCATAATTTCTTCAATGTTGAAGAGATCACATGAAGTTTTTGTAAACCTACCTACAGAACATCTTTTTTTCCTTGTACGCGAAAAAAATATTGCCCTTGCCTCGCTTTCCACTTAACATCGGAGTAATAAGAGGCATAATGTCGGTATAGTCTATTAAAAGTGATCCATAGATGGCGATTTTTAGTTTTCAGGCTAAATCAAGTCCAACCAGCAATGGAGATTATATGAAGAGAAATATGAACAATGCTATTTATTGGACAAAATCCAGTGAATGGTATTCAGTAGTTAGATCACGTATACGTTGTCAGGTCACTGATTCAATGAAGACATCAATATGTTTTGAGCTCTTATTGTTAATCAAAACGGCGAATTGTGTCAAGAAATGTAATATCAGCAAGAGGTTAAGATACCAAAGCCTTCTTTTCGACGGTACATATTAAACAGTTCGTGGTAACGAACTGTTAAGAAGTAACACCGCTCAATAGTAACTGAAACTCTTAAAACAGACTTGGATATCAATGGATACCTTAAAAGAATCGGCTTTTTATGCTGATTCCAAAAAATATACGAGTCATTAAGCTTAATGTTACTCGTTAAAAGCTACGAGCCTGAGATAAATTGTCTGATTTTCCAAAAAGGTTGGAAACACCTCAGAAGTCAAAGAATTTTAATGAAAATTGTACCATCAGATTCAGCGTATTAGAGAACCCTACTGTAGAGGTTCCAAGCTCCCATCAGCGAAGATGATAATTTTGCTTTTTTTTTAGTTAGAACAAAGATGCTTGTTTATTTGTTTTTTTTTTCCCAGGGGTGATCTTATCGAACAAATCGTCCTAGATCGGGAAAGGGCGCATTTGAACGAAATTATACTTTTAGTGTCCTTTTTAGAATAGTTTAAAGATCCAATAACTACGCCTTTGGGGGTAACATGACACCCCGCAGCCCCTGGGGAAAGATCTGCAGGTTATGAAATTTTCCAATTGTTTACGTAGAGTATTTGTTATTGGGAGGCATACAGACATTTTTCGGGGGAAGGGGGTATTTTTTGCTTGGGATGGGTTTTCATGGGGATAATTTTTAGTGGGGAAAGAAGTTTTTGGGAGTTAACTGTCCAGAGGAAATTTTACACTGAGGAAGTTGACATAATTCCTATACGAAATTCTTTTTATTTGTCTTACTTTCTTTTGCCGACTATATTTTGCACGTGAAGATGTTCCGAGGGAATTGTCCAGGGGAAATTTTCAGAGGGTTTGAAATTGTGTGGGGAATTTTCCAGCAGTGCGGGAGAATTTTCTGCGGGATGAATTCTCCATGGGATAATTTTGCAGGAGAAAGTCTCCAAAGGGGAATTTTCCTTGGAAACAACTTCCCACTGGGGGGGGGGGGGGGAGAGACAGAGAAATTTTTTCACAGACGGGAGAGATTTCTGCAGTGATTGGAAAAACGATTAGAAATATGTCTTTTTCAATTGAAAGTATACTAAGGAGAATTTTTCAGGTGGAATCGTCCGCAAGAAATTTTACAGGGGGGGGAGGGATTTTCAGCAAGGATAGAATTGTCCCAAATGAATTTTACCAGGGGAGGTGTTTTATGAGGGAGGTACTTTTTAAAGAGGAGTCTCCCGTAAGGAGAGGGAATTTTTCATGGAGGGGGAGCCAGATTTACCGGCAATATTTGAAAAATTATCAGAAATTGAATAAAAAAAACGACCAGAAACAAATTTAATAAAATGAGCAGAAATTATTCCGTATATGAGGGGGTGGCTCCCCTCCTCGATACCTTGCTCTTTGCGCTAAAGTCTGACTGTTGTCCCAACTTTTTAAGAACGATTCCTGAAACACAAGGGCCGTTTAATTAGAATCAGAAGCTTTTTTAAAAGTGCCAAAATAAAACTTTAGCGTGAAGAGCAAGGTATTGAGGAGGGGGTAATCCCTCATATACAGAATAATTTCTGTTTGTTTTGAGTTTTAATGTTGCTCCTTACTTTCAGTTATTCAATACTTTAAAGGAACTTACAATAACAATTAAATTGATCATTCCAAAATTATCAAGGCTGTTTTATTCCAGCAAGCCTGGTTTTACAAACTATTTTGAAAGAAACTATTTTGAACGTCTCTGACTGATATGACTAATAACTTTAGGTAAATCTTTAACATCCCAAATAGATTTAGCTCACCCCCTTCCCCCTCTGTTCTTTTTTTTCCATTAATTGTACGAAAGTTATTTAAATTTTTAGAAGCACAATTTTTGAATGCTATATTTTACTAATTGGTGCATTTAATTGTTTATTAAGTTGCGTGTTTAATTTAATTTGTTTAGTGCTTTTAAAATTCTGATTGACCATTTTTATGTTTATTTGATTTCTTGTTTGATTGATTTTTAACTTTTGTCTTGCTGTCTTACTTTGACGAATGAAGGGAATTTGGCCCTATTAGAGCTTGCGATAGCCTTTTGAAAATAAACATTATCTTATTCTTATCTCATCTTTTAACACGATCAAATTATCGATGCTCCCACGCACCCAGAATTGAAACCCAACAAAGACATAAGTAGTCTAATTCAATGACTTAGGTTATTGATAATATGATTTTCAGTTTAATACTGGCCCATAATATGGCTAGACCGTTGAAGAGGATTCGATACCTTAAAAATCATTTTGCGAGCCTCAACGTCAGCTAACCGTCTCAAAGACAAAGGGCCCATTGGCGAATTCTCCCACGGGAAAGGTTATTATTGAAAGCTATAGATAATCTGTGGTTTGACTATGAAATTTGATCGAAAAGACAGTGAAGCAGTATCAGCAAGGTTTTTACTCAAACCGGAATGCACCACAGGAAACTTCCAAAGCCAAGAAAACGATCACCTGACATTTCTTGTGAGCTGATTTTTTTACATTTTCCTACCACGCATGCATATCTCTATCTCCAACAGTTTTCTGTTTTTTTTTCCGATTTCTTATCAAACCTATATAAGTTACGGAAAGACCGCTCAGTCACTCTTAAATAGTTTGACCACACAAACTACAAAAATTTATATTGGACAAGACAGGGTGATCCTTTAAGCTATCGAATCTCCTTAATGAAAGGAATCCAACTAAAAACCAAGTAACAAAACCCATTCATTATTACCTTTGAGATTGAATGAATAAACTGCTTTCATCTGTTGAACGATCTCTTCATTTAGCATAGCTTCTACAGTTTCAAAGACACGACCCACTTTTCCTAGTTCTTGTGGCTCCTGGTTTACTTTTCCATCTGGTGAGAACCTTGGAGTGTTACCAAATTGTTCTAAGTGTTTAGCAATTTTCTTTGGAGATATTTCATCCAAAAAGAAATCGGGTAACAGGGAATGTCCTGTAATGACAGGTTTTATATTGAAAGAAAGGTACAACCTAAAAGTCCTAGAAGATAAAACATTAAATGCTTGCGCAATATACGCAATAGTTTCATTATAAGCCATACTATGAAACTAAACGTAAGTAAAGTAAAGAAATATAATAAAACTAGCGACGAAGCCTGTTGGACAACGGAAAACAAAACACAAACAAAAATAGCATAAAAACATAGGACACTAGTTTCGATGTCACCTTTCACTCCCCCCCAATGATAAAGTAATTGAAATTTTCCATTCAATCCACCACCATGAGACAAAACAGAATAGACTTACCAAAATTATAATTGTTGAACTAATCACTAACAAAGAGAAAGCCCCCTCTCCTCTCTCACTGAACCACCCAGCCCTCATTTTAAGCGAATCCTTTGTCAATCTAAACAAGTGAAAAAGCCTATTAAAGACCGCTTATTCCAAAATACCAAATTCTATTTAAAAAAGAATATACTCTTAATATTTTAATCTTATAAACGGACAAAAGGCCCAACATAAAGCTCCAACGAAACCCAGATTGGGAGTCTGATGCTCAACATACTGAGCCAGTAAGGCTTGCCAGTTTTTCACATCTTTGACATATCATACATGAAAACAAACGAGTTTCCCACAAGCAGATGCTCTCTATAGTTACAGAAACTTACGAATTATAAGGGTAGATGTCATGTCAAGACGGCGGCTCTTCTTGTTTCCTAATTGAACGATGAATCCTGGATGGTTGGTATGATTTTTTTTTTTTTTTGTTAGCTGCAGTGGCGGCAAAAGGATATTAGTAACATTTAATTAGATTTTCTTTGAATATATTTATTAACTGATAAAAAAAAATTATTTTTCCATTCAATTTTTTTGTTAAAGCTGCTTGTTTTGTTTTGTGTGATTCGAAAATGTTCAATTCGTTGTAAATAAGTTTGTATATTTAGTAACACTGTTCTTTTCCTTGAGCGTGCCCTGTTGTGCACCAGCCATTCAGTCTGACAAGAGACACTTTGATATCTGTTTTCTTTGAATTTTGACTAAATAAATTCAATTAAAAATCTAGTTCAAGTCAGACATTAGCCAAAGTAGGTTTTGGCAATATCGAGATGATTAAAAACAAAAATTATTTCATCACTTATTGCTTTTAAAGAGTGCTATTGTTTTCACTGGCATGTAAATTACTTTCTCAGGCTTTACAATTATTTCCGGCTTTTATTGCAACTCAAATAAAACATGTTTAATAAACATAAAAGAAAAACCTATAAACAAGTATGTGCACATATCTAAGATTTCAGGGGCGGGGTATGCTTATACCTATGTGGCGACATAATTGACACCCAAGCGAGATTTTCTTGACTTAGTTAATTTAGTAATAAAACTCAAAAATAATAAGGGACAATAGTCCATTTATAGGCTACCATAATCTTTTCAAGTCATTGCAATCGGTTTTCAGTTATTGTCTCTTAAATTCCATCTACATTTCAATTAAAAAATGCTGAAGGCAATAAATAAGCCAGTGCTCATTTACACTTAAAAAGACATGATTTGAAAAATGTGTCGATATTATTCTTGTGCGTTTTCAGTTATTGTCTCTTAAATTCCAGCTACATTTCAATTAAAAAATTAGTCAAGACGTTAAATAGATCAGTACACATTTACACTTAAAAAGACACGATTTGAGAAATGTGTAGATATTATCCTTGTGTGTTGGGGAACCACAAGCACAAGGAGCACTTTCACCACCAGCTGACGAAGCGCGACAGCTCAAATGCTTCCAAGTCAACTAAGTCAAAATACTAGTTTCTGTTGTTTTATTTACTAGGTGAATAAACTGCGTTTAATATAAACGATAAACGACACGAGTATTAAAGCGGCATAAAGGTCGTTCATTCTTTTTTTTTATTCCTAAATTCACTGTGCCATGTATAATTAAATATATAATTTGCCGCAAGTCTTTTACCGAGACTATAGATGACTGTTCTTTAATCGAGGTTACAGATGAACCTTCTTTTAAAAGAGTCAAAAGATAAACTTTTAGAGATAACGTACCCCAGGAAAAACATTCCAAGTGGAAGCACAATGTCGAGTGAAACTGTTTTTCAAATACTCTGTTCCTGACGTGCCAATCTCAAGGTAATTGGACTAACCTGTATGCCTTCGTATCTGTCTTGTTGATTCGACAATGGGAGGGGGAGGGGCACATTACGAGAAAGCTCTTGAGAAGGAGATGAATTTACATACTTGGAGAAAACAGCCATCGACGCTGCAACAAACCTATCACTAACATATTGGAAAAAGTCATAGGGAACGACCGAGCCTGCCCTATCAGCCCTATAATGGATCTTTTAAAGTTATACATTCAACATTTCGATGCACCAGCATACAGCGGGTATCACTTCTCGGCGATGGGTCTGATACAAGACTTATAATATCCTTTTTCGAGGGATTTCTTCAGACAGGAATTTTGTCAGAACAGCTTTATATATTTTCCAATACTGCATATTTGTAAGTTTTTTCAAAGATCTTTTTACCATAGTTAACACAATTTTGGTGGAAAAATAAAGAAAATAATAGAAGACATTTTCTTACTTTAAACGTCTTACTTCCAGTAGTACCTGGATCAAAGAAACTCTAATGTAGGCTACAGATTCAACAAAAAAAATATTGGCTCACTTGAAAATGGGGCAGAAAGGAGCCAAAAGACTTTTTTCTTCAAAACAGCTTGAAATTTATATTCGTGAGACTCTGGGTCATGGAGACCCCAATTCACAAAAACAAACTAGTAAAAACAAAAATTTAGGTTTGTCCAAAACGACCAACAAATTTTTTTTCTAAAAGAACTTGAAACTTTTATCTGAAAGTTCTGGTGCTAAGGATATTTTTACATCCGAAAAAAATTTAGGTTGAGAGTACCGGCCGCTAAAATTGGGTGTAAGAAAAAGGGTAAACAAAAGTTTCCACCAATCAACTTGAAAATTATACCTAACTTCGGCAAGGGGTAAGAAAATGGAGCCTCAAAAGGCACCAAAAAAAATCTTCTCTTTTTTTCAGACGTCTTGAGTCATAAGAATCCCTAGGCCAAGAATACTAACTATATATATATATATATATATATATATATATATATATATATATATATATATATATATATATATATATATATATATATATATATATATATATATATATACTGAGCAAATTCGATGGTTAAATTCAATATAGCTATAGAATTTTCACAAGAAATAAAAGATTTTTTTTTATGCATGTGCACTCTTATACCATGGTATTTTGGTTGACAAAACACCTAAGAAAGCGAGTATAGAAAATTCCACGCCTAAAAAAATGGAATACTGGGACAAAAGGCCCATTCTCATAAGCATGCCTGTTACCCCTAATTTTTTGACTTAAATAGACTTTTCAAATATGTTTTTAAAACAATGAAGAAGTTCAATTTCTTGACCAGTCAGATATTGATAAAAAAAAAACAAGAGCTAAGAGCTCATATGGCACTTGTGACGAGGCAAGAAGAGCTAAGAGCCAAGAGATCATATGGTATGAGCTCTAACATAATTCTATGAATCAATAGATTGATTGAAAAAGGAAAATAAGAGGCTTAATGCCGGTCAGGATTTAAAAAAAGAGCACTGAGTCACGATGTCCTTCTAAATACCAAAATTCATTAAGATCCGATCACCCACTCGTAATTTATAAATACCTAATTTTTTCTAGTTTTTCCTCTCCCTTTAACCCCCCAGATGGTCGAATTTTCATCGTCCTAGCACGTCCAGAAGCACCAAACTCGCCAAATCACTGAACCCCTCCCCCCAACTCCCCCAAAGAGAGCGAATCCAGTACGATTCTGTCAATCACGTATCAAGGACATTTGTTTATTCTATCCACCAAGCTTCATCCCGATTCCTACACTCCAAGTGTTTTTCCAAGATTTCCCCCTCCAATTCCCCCCAATGTCAAACGATCTCGTCAGGATTTGAAATAAGAGCTCTGAGACATGAATTCTTTCTAAAAATCAAATTTCATTAAGATCCGATCATATATTCGTAAGATAAAAATACCCCAATTTTCACGTTTTCCAAGAATTCCGGTTTCCCCCTCCAACTCCCCCCAACGTCACAGGATCTGGTCGGAATTTAAATAAGAACTTTAAACCACAAGATCCTTCTAAATATCAAATTTCATTAAGATCTGGTCACCCTTTCGTAAGTTACAAATACCTCAATTACCCCCCTCCAATTCCACCAAAGAAAGCAGATCCGGTCCGGTTATGTCAGTCACGTATCTTAGACAGGTTTTTATTCTTCCCATCCAGTTTCATCCTGATCTCACCGCTTTAAGTAATTTCTAAGATTTCCAGTCCCCCTCCCAACTGCCCCCCCCCCAAATACGCTTGATCCGGTTGAGATTTAAAATAAGAGATCTGAGTTACAAGGACCTTCTAAATATGAAGTTTCATGAAGATCCGATCACTCCTTCGTAAGTTACAAATACGTCATTTTTTCTTATTTTTCAGAATTAACCCCCCCCCCCCCCAATAGATCGGATCCGTTCCAATAATGTAAATCACGTATGTAAGACTTCTGCTTATTTTTCCCACCAAGTTTCATCCCGATCCCTCCAATCTAAGCGTTGACCATGATTTTAGGTTCCCCCACCCCAAACTTCCCCCAACGTCACCAGATCCAGTCAGGATTTAAAATAAGAGCTTTGAGACACGATATCCTTCTAAATATCAAATTTCATTGAGATCAGATAACCCGTTCGTAAGTTAAAAATACCTCATTTTTTTCTAATTTTCAGAAATAACCCCCCCCCCCCCCAACTATCCCAAAGAGAGCGGATCCGTTCCGTTTATGTCAATCATGTATCTAACACTTGTGTTTATTTTTCCCACCAAGTTTCATCCCGATCCCTCCACTCTAAGTGTTTTCTATGTTTTAGGTTTCCCCCTCCCAACTCCCCCCCCAATATCACCAGATCCGGTCGGGATTTAAAATAAGAGCTCTAAGACACGATTTCCTTCTAAACATCAAATTTCATTGAGATCCAATCACCCGTTCGTAAGTTAAAAATACCTCATTTATCTAATTTTTCAGAATTACCCCCCCCCCAACTACCCCAAAGAGAACGGATCCGTTCCGATTATGCCAATCACGTATCTGGGACTTGTGCTTATTTTTCCCATCAAGTTTTATCCCGATCCCTCCACTCTAAGTGTTTTCCAAGATTTTAGGTTTCCCTCCCTCCAACTCCCCCCAATGTCATCAGATCCGGTCCGGATTTAAAATAAGAGCTCTGAGACACAATATCATTCCAAACATCAAATTTCATTAAGATCCCATCACCCATTCATAAGTTAAAAATACTTCATTTTTTCTATTTTTTCCGAATTAACCGGCCCCCCACTCCCCCCCAGATGGTCAAATTGGGAAAACGACTATTTCTAATTTAAGCTGGTCCCGTCCCTGATACGCCTGCCAAATTTCATCGTCCTAGCTTACCTGGAAGTGCCTAAAGTAGCAAAACCGGGACCGACAGACCCACAGACAGACAGACCGACAGAATTGGCGATTGCTACATGTCACTTGGTTAATACCAAGTGCCGTAAAAACGCATATACTGTTTATAAAACGGATATGTAGAAGCATTCTTTTAGACATGGAAATTTTAAGACAACCAAAAAACTTAAATTTCTTTCTCTATATTTCTGAGAAATCCGAAAAATATTCCACTAAACAAATAACACTGGTATAAAACTAAGTATTTACCTGGCTGAACAGCGTACTGATCAAAATCGGTCACCCCTACTTCTTTTAAGACCTCTTCATCAATAGCAAAATTTCCAGTGTAATTTTTGCTATCTCTTGTAATAATAACGTAGGCGGCATCAGACATTATTTCTGGCTTGCGGCAGGAGGCAGCTACTTCCTTTCCACCACCTAACATCTCCATGGCCGCCGTTATTATGGCTGAAATAAGGCAAAAATAAAGGTTTGAATAGTTTCTAGTGGTCGCATATGTCTCCTACACTACATGAGGTTGGAAGTAGGGGGCAAAGGCCCCTCCCAGTGAAACCTCAAAAAAAGATCATCCCCTCCCGAGAAAAAAATTCTGAGTGCTACTTCGAAGTCTGAAGTGCCTGGAAAAAAAATTGCACCAGGGACTGAACAGAAGGTTAACATATAAGACACAATCCCAAATAAATAACCTGGGAAACTGGAGTGAACAAGGCATCTGTAGTACTTAATCATATTACGATGGAGGTCAATCAGATGCATTTCAAGGTGGGATGCTTTAAGAGAAGACATTTTTTTGGTCTAAACTACATAACCAAATGCACTTTACATCTTTTCCCCCTAAAAGTCTGGTGTTAGACTCCTTAGATTATGCTTGGAGGGGAGAGGGATTCACAACCGGTGCACAAGCATAGAAGAAAAGATTGTTCTGAATTTTTTAATACGGTTATTTCAATTTTATCAACTGGACCCAAGTGAGATGGATGCCAAGCCCAGAAGCGGAGTTTTCCCCAGCCAAGAGCTAGCGGACAAGGTCTTTTGGCCAATTATTAATAAATATAATCGCAATTTCCTCTGATCTTAATCAGAATTTTATAGCTAACAGCAAGGTGTTTAGAATACTCAGTCAGTTGGATGTCACCAAAGCCTAGGGTTGATCTCATTATACTTCGATTCAATCCCTGTACACTATATAGACTAATTTTTTACAGCAACAAAGACATAAACAGGTTGACATATGAGACTTTCGTCCAGGGCCTGGCATCAAAAAAGATATATTTGTCAGATATAATAATTAACAGCTGATGATTAGCGCAATGATTTAAATTGTTATTAACTTTTTGGTCACATTGGCAGAGAAAACAAGTAAAAATGACAGATAGGTACGTTTTCCCTAAATTTGTGAAGTTATTTTGCTATGTATATTAAATTCGAAGGAAATAATAATGGGCGAATGATTTTTTTCGACCTCTAGCTCCATAAAACTGTCAGATGATTAATCAGAACTAATCCAAATGAGTACACAGCAGTGCTCACAGACCAAACGAACATCATGAAACCAAACCAATAATCTCCAAAACAGAGACGAAAGCGATCACTACCAAACGTCCAGTTTCTTAAGGTAAGTCTGTTAGTGCATATAACTGACTTTATACAGGAAAGAAAAACAAATCAGAAAGGCTGACCTTGAAAGTGAATAAGCCTAAAAAGTGATAAAGAGGGGGCGGGGTTTTCCTCTTCATTACTCCTAAGAAATGAGACTATGAATTAGCATTTAAACAGTAAGGAAAACTGTTAAGGACCCTGTTTCCGATCGCATGATTTATTGGGTTTTCGATCAAACGATTTCTTGTTTTATACTTGAATATAAAAATAAGCCTTGAAATACTTATAATCGAGGAACAAATTTCGCTTCATTTTTTTCTACTGTGACTTGATCAAAATTCTCCCGTAGACACTTTCAAAAGATGCAAAAAAGGCAGCAAGTAAACTTGACTTGACTTTACTAAACAAGAAACGGTATACATAAATCTTATACAAAGGAGACAGGGAGGCAACTCGTTTTGTCTCCTTTAACAATAGAGAGAGAAAAAAGAAGAAGGAATTACACCTCAATAGCTCACACGGAGTACATAAAAAAGAGAGAAAGAGAGAGAGAGAGAAGAAGCGAAAAAAAAATCGACTCGTAGACACGGATGGGACTTTTAAACTTTACATTCAGTCCCAAATACTATAGGCAGAAGGAACTATCTCTTTCAATTTCTTTTTATATGTATTGAGTGATGGTGACTCATTTATTAAATCAAGTAGTTTATATTTATTGGCAATCTCAGGAAGTTGATATCTTAAACTTAGTCTTTATCTCTCATTTTTAATAAAAGGAAAAAGAAACTTATTCCTTGCTCTTGATAAATGGCTATGTTTACTTTTAACCAAGAGTTTCATTTTATTGAAAAAATTATCCCTACGTTCGATTTCTAAAAACCGTATGCCTATATTAAGGTGAAAAATTTTTTGTAAATGAAGAATTTCAAGAAATAAAAATGATGTTTCAGTTTCAGATAATTCTTTTGTCTTCCTAGGGTGTGTTAAAAAAAGGTCCAGGATTCTTATTGCTTTGTTTTAGACAATTTGGAGTCTTCGTAAATGTGAATGGAATGTCAGCATCCAAACGGTCGGGCAACATTGAAAATAGCATTCCGCCAATGAAAACATAATTTTCTATTTATTTGGTAAGGAAACAAGAACTTTACTCTATGCAAACAGCCGAGATTCCTGGACACTGTTGCCTCGAGTTTATTAATATGCGCCTTGAAAGACATAGTCGAGTCAATGTAGATACCCAAATATCTAAATACATCAACTCTTTTTATGGAGGAAGCTCCAATACTAATAGTTTTAAATGACACTACGCTTCACTGCTCTCAAACTTCTCCCAAAAATCACAAATTCCGACTTCTCTAGGATAAATATCAGTCGATTAGCATGAAACCAAGAACTTACATTAAAAGCAACAGTTTCGAGGGCCATTCGTAGGTCCTACTCGTTGCCAGTCTTCAAACTAATTGCTATGTCGTCTGAAACAATATTGGTAATTCATTGTCCGAAGGCATGCATTTTGGAAGGTCATTTATGTATATCAAAAAAAGTAACGTCCCCAATACAGACCCTTGTGGAGCCCCTATATTTTCTAAAGGAAAAATATGAGATAATTCCTCACCAACTTGGACTGTAAAACTTCATTCTAATTAAATAAGATCTCACTAACTCAAGAGCTATTCCACGAATTCCTACATTTTCCAATTTATCAAAAAGAATTGCATGTTCTATTGTATCAAAAGGTTTTTTAATGTCAAAAAATATAGTTGTCGCCAAGTAACTATCATCCATAGCATCTGACAAGAAATTATGTAAAGCCGCTACTGCTTGCTCTGTTGACCTACCACGCAAGAAACAAAACTAATTGGGAGAAAAAAATTATTCTTTACCAGAAATGAAGTAAATCTACTCTTTATTATCTTATCAAAAACTTTAGAAACAGGTGATAAAATAGCAATAGGCCTGTAATTATTTGGATTATTTTTATCGCCTTTTTTAAACAAAGGTAAAATCTTAGCTACATTGAGACAAACTGGAAAAAATCATTTTTCATGCAAGAATTAAAAATAAATAAAAGCGACTGACTAAGTACTCCAGCTAATCCTTTAAATTGAGAAGTTGACATACCGTCACATCCTATCGAAAATCCGTTTTCAAACTAGTAACAGCTTTTTGAAAATCCAAGAACTAGATAGGATACATAAAAATAATCTTATCTAATTTATTTGGAACATATTTTCTATGATTGTGTCCCATCAGAAATTTGATCCACCAGATCACGTCCAATTTTCTTAAAATGGTTAGCAAATGCTTCTGCCATTATTCTCTTATCCGGTATTTTAACTCCTTCATTAGTTGTAATATGGGATGGAATATTTCTTGTTTGGACATTATTTATTCTTTCATTTATTATTTTCCATGTTTTCCGCGGTGAATCGCATCCACGAAATTTCCTTTGATAATATTTTGTTTCTGCCTCTCTGAGAACAAAAGTTGACCGATTTTTTTATTTTTTAAAGTATCAATATTAATTTCATTTGGATACTTTACCTTACATAATTTATTTCTTTTTTTTATACTATTTAACAAGTTTTGAGCAACCCATGACTTACGAGGTAAATCCTGACTTTTTCTTAATACCAAAGGACATACTCGGTTAAATATTTGGTTAAACTTACTATAAAATAAAGCAATTGACTGATTTGGATCTTCAATATTTAACGGATCACTCCAGTCTATATCTCTTATTTTTATTTTCATCTAATCTATTTTTTCTGGTTAATTACCCTCTTATAACTTTTATTTGGTCTCTTTCCACGCCCCACGCAAACCAATACAATTAACCGAAATATTTACCTGTTTTTGGCCAAATAGCATTGACTGCAATCTTATCTTTCTTGAACTCGTTTGACATTCCTAATACACACATGGACATTCCATATTTTGCCATAGTATAGGCCACATGATTTTCAAACCAAACTGGGTTTAAATTCAACGGTGGGCTTATATTGAGTATATGAGGATTTTCAGCACTCTTCAAGTATGGTATACAACACTGGGAGCTAAAAAAAAAAAATCAAACATACAGTGTCCTTCATAAAAGCCTATATAACTCTAGACAAAATGTACTAGAGCAATCCATATAAATGTGCATATGGAATTGAGCCCCCATTGGTCATTATGATAATTATTTCTTTGAAATAGTACTATTCCAGGATCAGTTTCGGGGGTAAAGGGGGGGGGTAGTATCTTATTTAAATATATTAGGAAGGATTGCAAAGTTTTCTTTAAGGAAAAACGTTCAGTTAAGGTTTGGTTTTGTGAAGGTTGTCCTAGTGATAATTCTAGTTGAGAGGGATCTCAAATTTCAACTTTTCCGCAAAAACGGTCAATTCACGCATAAATATATATATTAAGCACTGTGAAAAGCCAAAAAGAGCAATCAATCTAAAACCCAAGGAAGGATTAAAAAAAATGCATAATTGGCTGTTTTTAAAATGTTAAGATTGTGATATATATATATACTTTATATATGCTTATATATACTTTATATATCTTCTATATATAAAAATAAGTTGTCTGTGTGTGTGTGGGTCTGTCGGGTAACGTCATGTTTGTGTGTTGACTGACGTCATGTTTTCGACTGACGAAATTACAGACCGGGACATCGGGACACAAATGACGACCGGGACACCGGCACATAGGGAATACAAATGACGACCGGGACACAAGGAATGTTCGATTAGCAATCACCATCAACAAAGCACCGGGACAAAAATGACGACCGGGACACAAGGAGTATAAATGACGACTAGGACATAAATAAAAAAAAACTAAAAAAACTAAAAAAAAGGTAAAAACTACAAAAAAACTAAAAAGAAAAAAAACTAAAAACTAATAAAAAAACAAAAAAATAAAAAAAGAAAAAAAATGAAAAATAAAGGAGAAAAACAAAACTAAAAAAAAATAAAAATAAAAAAAACTAAAAATAAAAAAAAGGGGAAAAATACAAAAATTTATTTCATCATATACCATTTCAAAAACGAATGTATATACAGACCGGGACACCGGGATACAAATGACGAACGGGACACCGGGACACAAGGAATATAAATGACGTCCGGAACACTCAAAGAGAAATCACAGACTGGGACACCGGGACACAAATGACGACCGGGACACAGGGAATATAAATGACGACCGGGACACAGGGACACAACTACGACGGGGACGCCGGGGGGCACAGGGGGATATATAAATGACGACGGCGACACAGGGAATGGTCGATTAGCAATCACCATCAACAAAAATCAAGGGCAATGATTAGAATCATGAGGTATAGATCTGAATACGGATTGTTTTACCATGGACCATTATATGTTGCATGTTCAAGAGTCCGTAAACCAGACAATCTATTTATATGCACAGACAATGGGACAGCAAAGAGTGTTGTATATTCGCAAGTTTTACGTAGTTAAAAACATATATATATATATATATATATATATATATATCTATATATATAAAGTATATATATATAAATAAGTTGTCTGTGTGTGTGTCTGTCTGTCAGGTGACGTCATGTTTCTGTGTCGACTGACGTCATGAAGTTAGTTGTCGTCATTTTTACTATGACGGTGACGTCATTAACGGTATTTAAGACATTTGTTCACGGAAAAATGTTTAATTGTAAAATGACTGAAGAACCTACAATGGCAACAGCCGAGGAAGCTGCTCAAAGAGTTTATGCCAAAAAACTTGCTGCTGATAGAGAAAGTAAGAAAAGAAAGCGTTCCGAGGAATCACAAGAACAGCAAGAAAACAGGCTTCCAGCTGATAGAGAAAGTAAGAAAAGAAAGCGTGCCGGGGAATCACAAGAACAGCAAGAAAACAGTCTTGCGGCTAAAGAACGCAAAACCGCGCAGTTAGATGAAAATCCACCTGGACAGCGAGAGTCAAAACATATCAAAACTGAAAATGATAGCGATGATGATTGGGTTTGGGATTTTGACTTGGATAAGGTCATCAATGCCTACCAGATTTAAGTTAAAAAAACAAAGGTTCGTCGATATGTACTTCATAGTGACGCTGAAAAATAAAGAAGAAAAAGAAAAGTGAAAAAAGAAAAAAGGTAAAAAACTAAAAAAAACTAAAAAGAAAAAACACTCAAAGAGAAATTACAGACCGGGACACAAATGACGACCGAGACAGAGGGAATATAAGTGACGACCGGGAACCTCAAAGAGAAATTACAGACTGGGACACCCGGACACAAATCACGACCGGGACACAGGGAATATAAATGACGACCGGGACACAGGGACACAACTACAACGGGGACGCCGGGGGCACAGGCGGGATATATAAATGACGACCGGGACACAGGGATTGTTCGAATAGAAATTACAGACCGGGACACCGGGACACAAATGACGACCGAGACACCGGGAATATAAATGACGACCGGGACACTCAAAGAGAAATTACAAACTGGGACACCGGGACACAAATGACGACCGGGACACAGGGAATATAAATGACGACCGGGACACAGGGACACATCATTAGAATAATGAGGTATAGATCTGAATACAGATTGTTTTTCCCATGGACAATTATATGTTGCATGTTCAAGAGTCAGTAAACCTGACAATCTATTTATATGCACAGACAATGGGACAGCGAAGAATGTTGTATATTCGCATGTTTTACGTAGTTAAAAATATATATTTATATCTATCTCTATTCACAGGTGGGACACAGGGACACAACTACAATGGCGCGTAACTCATATGGCGCGTAACGACTTACGCGCGCGGGGGGGCTTGAGGGGCGCAAAGCTCCCCCACCAACTATGAAGCGCCACCCCAACAGCTAGTAATATATATACTTTATTGTAGTACAGTGAAGCATACTACCTGTCCTTGTAAAAAAAGACCCAGCAGCTGAAACGTCAATTTTGACGCCCTGTGCGCCAGCAATAGCTCTGGAAGATATTTATCCCTTCATCAGATTTAACATTAAAAATATGTTTATTTTTAATGTTACCCTTCAGAACTTCTGGAGAAGCACAACTTTATAGACAACTCGTTTCTTGGCATAGACAGGTAGATCTGATATTCATTGAGATAGGGTGGAAACAACAAAACATTGTATGAGGGAAATATTTTTTTTTTTTAATTTAAAGATACCCATTCAAAGTTGTGAGTATGGAAAAAATTCATAATATAAAAAAAAAACGGGGAAACCCCTTAAATGGCATGCATGTGGGTGGTAATTTCATAAACAACTCTATTTAAATTTCAACATACAAAAACAGGAAATACTGCATTTTTCAGGGAAAGATGGTGATGTGGTTGTTTTATTGCTGTTGTTACTGTTATTTTCTTTTTTTCCCAGAAAAGATCAAATCGTACTAGCAGTCTTATAATATTGGAGAAGGGCTCATCTATACAAAACTTAAAACTTCTAGTATGCTTTTTAATAACGAAATATTAAAAGAGGAAAAGTGTCGTTTCAGAAAAAGCATACATCCACCAAAAGCGTCTGAATCATCAAACTCCTCTATTCCTCAGTTTTATAAATATAAATGGGAAAGTAAAACTCAAGACTTCGATTATGTAGATTATTTGAGTGTCCTAGTTTAAAATGTTGACAAAGCAAATGAGTTTTAGAAATTTCAATAGTTCAGGATTCAAGAATTGATTTGACAATTACTGTTTTGAAGACTAAGTCGCTAAGACTAGGAACATTAGCCGGTGAAGTGGCGATGTTAGGTAACGATAAAATCAATCAAGCGGACAACTCCATTTACCTGGATAGTATTATTAGCACATAAGGTGGATGTTGTTAGGATGTAAAATTACAGTAGCCAAGACTCAGTGTCTTATACTGCAGTTGAAAAGCATGGAAGAATAGGAAGATAAAACTACGAACTAAAATTTGTATTTTGGAAGCCACGGTAATGACAATGATAAGTGGTCATGGGTGTCAAGGAGAATTTATTAATTGTTATTCAAAGGCATTGTCTAAGACAGTTTTAGATACTAGTATGACTGACTACACATAAAAAAAAATAAAGTTTAAAAAAAAATGGCTGGATTTCACTTTCTAGGGCTATAACGGGGTCCTCAGTTCCACGCTATCGAAAATCTACATAAATATCTTCTCGGCCATAGAAGTCACATTTCGGGAGCCATCCAAAATAGTAACTATACTACCATAAGCTGCCGCATTCGTCTCTAAACATATGAACATAGACCTGATACAGCGTGGTCAGTGGTCATACAGTATTTCCTTATTGCACACCAGCTATTAGGGGGGGGGGGGGGTCAGCGGGACTTATTGTGAGGGATATTTCTCAGCAAATACTCCCCTCCAAAAAAAAATAACAACATGAAAAATCCTTTTGGCATTGCAAGTTCCGCGTTAAAAACAACTACAAGACTTCGGTTTTTAATACTAGCTGTTATACTAGCTGTTGGGGTGGCGCGACCACCCCAACAACTAGTTGGTGGGGGCGCTTCGCGCCCCCCCAAGCCCCCCCGCGCACGTAAGTCGTTACGCGCCATTGTAATTGTGTCCCTATGTCCCACCTGTGAATATAGATATATATATATATATATATATATATAGATATATATATATATATATATATATATATATATATATATATATATATATATATATATATATATATATATATATATATATATATATGTTTTTAACTACGTAAAACTTGCGAATATACAACATTCTATGCTGTCCCATTGTCTGTGCATACAAATAGATTGTCAGGTTTACCGACTCTTGAACATGCAACATATAATGGTCCATGGGAAAACAATCCGTATTGAGATCTATACCTCATGATTCTAATGATTGCCCTTGAGCTTTGTTGATGGTGATTGCTAATCGACCATTCCCTGTGTCGCCGTCGTCATTTATATATCCCCCTGTGCCCCCCAGCGTCCCCTTTGTAGTTGTGTCCCTGTGTCCCGGTCGTCATTTATATTCCCTGTGTCCCGGTCGTCATTTGTGTCCCGGTGTCCCAGTCTGTGATTTCTCTTTGAGTGTCCCCGTCGTCATTTATATCCCCCTGTGCCCCCCGGCGTCCCCGTTGTAGTTGTGTCCCTGTGTATTTTTATATTCCCTGTGTCCCGGTCGTCATTTGTATCCCGGTGTCCCGGTCTGTATATACATTTGTTTTTTTAGTTTTGTTTTTCTCCTTTATTTTTCATTTTTTCCTTTTTTATTTTTTTTCTTTTTTAGTTTTTTTAGTTTTTTAGCTTTTTTAGCTTTTTTAGTTTTTTAATTAGTTTTTAGTTTTTTTTTCTTTTTAGTTTTTTTGTAGTTTTTACCTTTTTTTTATTTTTTTTATTTTTTTTTTCCTTATGTCCTGGTCGTCATTTATACTCCCTGTGTCCCGGTCGTCATTTGTGTCCCGGTGCTTTGTTGATGGTGATTGCTAATCAAACATTCCTTTTGTCCCGGTCGCTTTCTCTTTGAGTGTCGTCATTTATATTCCCTAAGTGCCGGTGTCCCGGTCGTCATTTGTGTCCCGATGTCCCGGTCTGTAATTTCGTCAGTTGAAAACATGACGTCAGTCGACACACAAACATGACGTCACCCGACAGACAGACCCACACATCCACAGACAACTTATTTTTATATATCTACTAGCTGTTGGGGTGGCGCTTCGCGCCACCCCAACACCTAGTTGGTGGGGCGCTTCGCGCCCCCCCAAGCCCCCCCGCGCGCTTAAGTCGTTACGCGCCATATTAGTTACGCGACATTGTAGTTGTGTCCCTGTGTCCCACCTGTGAATATAGATAGATTTATATATGTGTTTCAAACTACGTAAAAATTGCGAATATACAACATTTTTGGCTTTCCCACTACTGGGAGCTTTCCGTTTCCAATTGCCAGAAATTGATCTGAAAATGTTTGACCAGAGTCATCGTTTTGCAATCGGACACGCATATTTGTAGTTAATTTTAATAATTTTACGTGTGCCCATAAATTGGAATTTTTCAGGCAAGCATTCATTTCGTCTGCAGGAGTTAAACTACGTAAAAATTGCGAATATACAACATTCTTGGCTTTCCCATTGTCTGTGCATATACAAAGCCGTATGCACTAATAATGACGTCATATGCAAACGCTCTTTTTGACCTTGAGCTTTGCTAATGGTGATTGCAAATGCTAATCGAATTGGGAATTGCAATCTTTTAAATTGAAAAGGCAGATCCGTTGGAATCATGGGAATGCGAGGAATAAGAACAGCCTCACCCTCAAAAGGCCCTGTCAAGATTGTGGCCTCTATTAGGTTTTCCATTGTTTTTTTTTTACGGCAAGTCGCGTGCCATTGCAAAGCTTTGGTGGGTTGATATTTCTTAAAAGTATTATTGGTACGCCTATTTTTAGTTGTAGCACGTGTGGTGGAAACCCTGAAAGATCTATGGAATTTAAAAATTCAGATGGATATTTAACCGCTTCATTTGGTTCCAAAACTGTGTCGACTGACTTGCAAAGGACTGCCTGGTCTCGAATCTTGGTCAAAACAATATTGTTGATTTCGTGGACGTCTATATTTTTGGGTGCGAGAATCGCTCTTTCACTTAGCCATTTATTACTTTTATAATTTTTTAGAATATTCGGAAATACTTTTTCAATCAATTCATTTTTGGACGTCACTAAATTACAGAAATCAGCAAGTAGTTGTATACGTCCTGAAACTGAGTCTATCGTACCATAAATGTCTTTTTGTTCCGACGTTAACTTGGAAATGTTATTTTTTACATACGACAATAGATCACTCGTACTGTAACTTTGTTCACGATCCAATTCTACACATGTCGAAACAGCAGCGATACGGTTAGGTAAAGGCATTCCCAAATCCTGAAGAGGTTTGTTTCCCATACGTACGCACAAATCTTCTATAATAACTAAAGTGTAGTTATAAATTTCTGATGTAAAATCAAAAGTCATATCTGACGTCTCTAACTGTTTTCGATGGAGTATATCTTCGGACATTTTTGACTTATATTTTTCCCATAACTCTGTAGGAGCTGATGGAGAGCAAGTGCACGAATTTGACTTTGGGTTGACGTTTCGCACGCGTCATTGATGCAGTTATCCCAGTGTTGGTCATTCTCCAATAAATTCAGAGCTTGGCATGCACTACGGTAAGTGTCATGTATAGTACCGTTTACAGTTCTCAAATACTCAAAGGATGTCGGACCGGGTACATTCACCAAAAGTAGGCGTAGAAAGAAGCATTCATGTTGATTGGGGTGAACGGTGTAGAGTCTTCCTATCGTGGTATCTTTGAAGATGGTAGGTTGGCCGTAAACCCACTGGTTATCTACTTCGATGGTGGTACCGTTTCCATTGTAGGTTCTTCAGTCATTTTACAGTTAGAAATGTCTCTTTCAACGGTCTTCTTACAATTAAAAATATGTCTTTGAACAATATTCTTAAATACCTGTGTCCTGGTCGTCATTTATATTCCCTGCGTCCCGGTCGTCATTTGTGTCCCGGTATCCCAGTCTGTAATTTCTCTTTGAGTGTCCCGGTCATTATTTATATTCCCTCTGTCCCGGTCGTCATTTGTGTCCCGGTCTGTAATTTCTCTTTGAGTGTTTTTTCTTTTTAGTATTTTTTAGTTTTTTACATTTTTTCTTTTTTCTGTTTTCTTTTTCGTCTTTATTTTTCAGCTTCACAATGAAATACATATCGCCGAACCTTTGTTTTTTAACTAAAATCTGGTAGGCATTGATGACCTTATCCAAGTCAAAATCCCAAACCCAATGATCATCGCTATCATTTTCAGTTTTGATATGTTTTGACTCTCGCTGTCCAGGTGGATCTTCATCTAACTGCGCGGTTTTGCGTTCTTTAGCCTCAAGCCTGTTTCCTTGCTGTTCTTTTGATTCCTCGGCACGCTTTCTTTTCTGACTTTCTCTATCAGCAGCAAGTTTTTTGGCATAGACTCTTTGAGCATCTTCATCGGCTTTTGCCATTGTAAGTTCATCAGTCATTGTAAACTTAAACATTAATAGAATTCTACGCGAACATATGTCTTATATAACTTGAATGACGTCACCTTCAAAGCAAAAATGATGGCAACTAATTTCATGACGTCAGCCGAAACATGACGTCACCTGATCCACAGATCCACAGATCCACAAACAGACAACTTATTTTTATATATATAGATATATATAAAAATAAGTTGTCTGTGGATCTGTGGATCAGGTGCATATGACGTCTGAATTATTTCACACTAATACAAAAGAAGAAAAAAACTAAAAAAGGTAAAAACTACAAAAAAACTAAAAAGAAAAAAAACTAAAAAAGCTAAAAAACTAAAAAAAAACTAAAAAAAAGGTAAAAATCTAATAACTAAAAAAAAACTGAAAAAAATAAAAAAAGGCAAAAACTACAAAAAAAATTAAAACTAATAAAAAAAACTAAAAAAGCTAAAAAACTAAAAAAACTAAAAAAAACTAAAAAAAGGTAAAAACCTAAAAAAAACTAAAAACTAAAAAAGAAAAAAACTAAAAAAAAGGAAAAAACTGAAAAATAAAAGAGAAAAAGAAAACTAAAAAAATATGAATAAATATATATAAAAATAAGTTGTTTGTGGGTTATGTCTGTCTGTCTGTCTGTCGAGTGACGTCGTGTTTGTCCGCATATGACGTCTGAATTATTTCACACTAATACAAAAGAAGAAAAAAAACTAAAAAAGGTAAAAACTACAAAAAAACTAAAAAGAAAAAAACTAAAAAAGCTAAAAAACTAAAAAAAACTAAAAAAAGGTAAAAAACTAAAAACTAAAAAAAACTGAAAAAACTAAAAAAAGGCAAAAACTAAAAAAAAAACTAAAAACTAATAAAAAAACTAAAAAAGCTAAAAAACTAAAAAAACTAAAAAAACTAAAAAAAGGTAAAAAACTAAAAACTAAAAAAGAAAAAACTAAAAAAAAGGAAAAAACTGAAAAATAAGAGAAAAAGAAAACTAAAAAAATATTAATAAAGAAGAAAAAAACTAAAAAAGGTAAAAACTACAAAAAAAACTAAAAAGAAAAAAAACTAAAAAAGCTAAAAAACTAAAAAAACACTAAAAAAAGGTAAAAATCTAATAACTAAAAAAAACTGAAAAAAATAAAAAAAGGCAAAAACTACAAAAAAAATAAAAACTAATAAAAAATCTAAAAAAGCTAAAAAACTAAAAAAACTAAAAAAAAACTAAAAAAAGGTAAAAAACTAAAAAAAACTAAAAACTAAAAAAGAAAAAAATAAAAAAAAGGAAAAAACTGAAAAATAAAAGAGAAAAAGAAAACTAAAAAAATATGAATAAATATATATAAAAATAAGTTGTTTGTGGGTTATGTCTGTCTGTCCGCATATGTCGTTGCGTGTTTGTCCGCATATGACGTCTGAATTATTTCACACTAATACAAAAGAAGAAAAAAAACTTAAAAAGGTAAATGACGACCGGGACACAGGGACACAACTACAATGGGGACACCGGGGGGCACAGGGGGATATAAATGACGACCGGGACACCGGGACACAAAGAATATAAATGACGCCCGGGACACTCAAAGAGAAATCACAGACTGGAACACCGGGACACAAATGACGACCGGGACACAGGGAATATAAATGACGACCGGGACATAACTACAAAGGGGACGCCGGGGTGCACAGGGGGATATATAAATGACGATGGCGACTCAGGGAATGGTAACGACTTACGCGCGCGGGGGGGGGCTTGGGGGGGCGCGAAGCGCCCCCACCAACTAGGTGTTGGGGTGGCGCGAAGCGCCACCCCAACAGCTAGTATAGATATAAATAAGTTGTCTGTGTGTCGAGTGACGTCATGTTTGTGACGACCGGGACACTCAAAGAGAAAGCGACCGAGACACAAGGAATGTTCGATTAGCAATCACCATCAACAAAGCATCGGGACACAAATGACGGTCGGGACACAGGGAATATAAATGACGACCGCGACACTCAAAGAAAAATTACATACCGGGACACCGGGACACAAATGACGACCGGGACACAGGGAAACAACAACAACGGGGACGCCTGGGGGCACAGGGGGATATATAAATGACGACAGGGACCAGGGGGATATATAAATGACGACAGGAACACAGGGAATGTTCGATTAGCAATCACCATCAACAAAGCTCAAGGGCAATCATTAGAATAATGAGGTATAGATCTAAATACAGATTGTTTTTCCCATGGACAATTATATGTTGCATGTTCAAGAGTCGGTAAACCTGACAATCTATTTATATGCACAGACAATGGGACAGCCAAGAATGTTGTACATTCGCAAGTTTTACGTAGTTAAAAATATATATATATCTATCTATATTCAGAGGTGGGACACAGGGACACAACTACAATGGCGCGTAACAACTTGCGCGCGATCTTTAAAGGATAGAAGTAGGAATTAATATTTAGTACTTAAGACACTTGAAAAGTTACTCAAAATGACAAATAACTCTGAACACCTAAAGAAAAAGACATGGAACAATAAACAGCAACAAATCACATTGAATTGCAAACGGAAATATGACTTAAGACAAGCAAATTAGCTAAATGATAATTATGCTATTGCGGTAAACTCTAAAGAGAAGCTATTTCATCTAAATGCTTAAAAGCTTTGTTTATTTGCTACTCTGCTCTTTAGAATTTAAATGAGCGGTTTTTTAAAGGGGAATGTTTGAATACTTTTGTGTTGCTGTGAATTTTTATATGAAATGGAAACTGTGGCGTCTTGTTTGCTTTACAAAATGTTTGATACAAAAACAACTGATTACCATAAGTAGTTTCAAACACCATGACATTTTTCTGAAAGTTGGATTATATGGCTGATCATTGTAAAAAAAAAGAAGAAAAGACAGCACTTACACTAAATATGTTCCTCTTGCATTGACGTTGTTCATCAGATCGTATTTTTTCATAGATGTTTCCAAAGTACCGGTGAGCGATATAGCACTAGCATTGTTGACCAAAATATCAATTCCACCAAATTTCTGAACTGCAAGTTCAACAGCAGTCCTAACTTGGCCTTCATCACGTACATCTACTATGCAAGGTAAACAATGTCCTCCAGCCTCTTCAACTACAATTATTTATTTTATTAGTTGTCCAGTTACTTTGTGTGTTGCAGTGACACTACCCCGCCCCTCCAAAAAAGGATAAAAAAGAAACGAAAATGGGCAAGAAGAATTGGCAAGATTTTGCAATAAAGAGTGACATTTAGGTGTGTTCCTAAGTCATTTTAAGAAGTACCGGTATCTCCACATGCACTATTGTAAAGCGCACTCAGTAAAAAACAACAACATTTTTTTTTGTCTTTACTAGCAGGAAAATTTCTTAGACTAAAATGAAAGGGTGAGGTGGTCATTATTTATAACTATTCAAAGACCTTTACAGTGTACACGAACATCAAAATATAACAACCTTTTCATCATATCTGGTCCCCATATTTCATTTTTGGATATAAAAAATATTGGATGTTTCTGATTGCTGGAAATTTTTTTTTTACCTTTTAGTGACTAGAGATAAAAGCTTCTTTTTCTGCTTTTTTTGTTCTTTGGAAAATTTTATAATCAGCTTTTGTCCAGTTAATTGAGATAATTAATATTAATTAATTAATGTAATGTCATCAGAATTGGAACTACAGCAATGAGGATACACCTTATGAAATAAATGCCAAAATGAGATAAGATTACTTAGGCTATCAAATACTCACTTAGCTTACTTAGATCTCCCCACCCCAGCTGGCGCATAAGGCAAAAATGGTGCATCTTCACAGAAAGCTCTTGAGAACCAAAGACCTTCCAGGGACGACAAGTACAGCGCAGCGTCCAGCAAAGCGCTCACAATGCCCAAACACTGGTTTTTGCCGTCCCTGTCTCTTGATGCCAAGGAGGACCCAGTACCAATCATCATGAGAGAAGCTATGTTCTCCCATTTGTACCATGTAATACCGATGGCGTCATCAATTGCTTGTAATTTTATCGACCACAACCGACTCTTCAGTAGTCTTATGTAGATAGGTGTCGGTCATCTTATCAGTCCAGTGGGTGCCAACTATAGGTCTAAGACAGATCTTCTCAAACCCCCGTGTTTCCATTTTTGAACTTTTTGGTAAACATCAAATATGAGTCCTGGTTGAACTTCGTTGAAGTAAGGATGCTAGGGCTATTTTAAAAAAAAAAATTTAAAAAGTGTTTTTAATTATTCAGTTTTAATCCTCACAATTTGATGTAAGTTCATTTATATATATATGTAGTTTCTCTCTTATTCTTGTCTTGTGCTGAAGACAGCCCTTGGACATAGGGCCGAAATATCTACAGAAATAATTTCCACTGTCTTGAAAAAAAAAATTCCCTATTGTCTCTACTTTGTATTTGTTTGTCATCAATTATTCATATCTGTTTAGGGAATATGTTCCATTTCTGGATATGTTCCTTAGCTTTACGGAAGATTCTTCCAACATATGCAATACACATGGTAACTTAACGCTCAAAGTGACAGTCAAATCTGATGAGACACCGACTTTACTTGAACTCTTTCATCTTAACCAGCATATGAGAAACCAAATACACGACAATAAATTTGTAGAAGTCAGCCTAGTACCATAGGGAGCTGTAGCATGGTCTCTACTTTAAGGTAGTATTTTTTTTTTTATAGTTCACTCAATTCTTTTAAATATAAATAATTGATATATCAAGTATCTCAAGTAGCTCAAATTTGGGACAGTAATTTTATTAATAAGGGCATATTTATCTTAAAACCCAGTTGCTTCAATGCCATTACCTATGAGATAAAAAAAAAAAAAAAAAAAAAAAAAAAAAAAAAAAAAAAAAAAAAAAAAGATAAAGCAATAACGAAAAAAAAGATAAACCAATAAAAAAAAAAACAGCAGCTCAAGACAAAGAACAACTATTAACGTATTTTGTCCTTCATAAATAATGGTAGGAACTTCAAACTAGAAAACACCATACTGTATAACATATACCAACAATATATTCATAGAATAAGCAAACTTTACTTGATTTAGATCCTGACGCCCGCTAATTCTCTCTTCTTAAGAGGACATACTTGGAGAGCCTTTTTTCGTTATTTCTCCCTTTTATTTTTTTCCTATATCTTGAGCAAATTTTATTTTAGATAGCATAAATATCAATACTTATCACATATTAATATGGTCTGTTTTGGAATTATTTTGTCCTTCATAATAATTTATATAAGTAAATCTATACGTTTGCAATTTTTTTTTAGCAGGGGTAATTTTAAAGAAATGAAAACGAATCTTTATCCAACTGGTGGATCCAGGGGGCCAGAGGGGGGAACCCGGGCCCCTCAAGATTTTCCCTGGAACCCTCATTCCTTGTTTTTTTCACTCTTTTTTTTTTACATAAATTTGTCAATTTCGTCAATTATTCGTGCCCTTGTCACATTACCACCCCCAGGATTTTATTTATTGGCGACCTTGTCATATTGCCCCCCCCCCCAGATTTTGCTTTAGATCCGTCGCAGTTTGAGCCTCAGTGTGGGTTTAAAAAATTAATCATACAAACCAATAATTCCTAATTTGAAACTCCTAAGGAAATGGTTCAATTGTCAATAAAGATAGACAATCTTTAAACTTAATTCATTTTAATTTTACAGCATTTATACAGAAACCATGCGTATAACTGGATAGCTAATCGAATCCAATCATTTCAAGACTAAAGCATATTAAATAATAGATACATCTTTTAAGAGAAAAACAAACATTATTTTGGTTGAAAAACGAATTAGAGGGAGCATTTTTTTGTAATTTAATAACAAGGAAAGTTTATGCTGTTTCAAAGAAAATACATCCTATTGCAGCAAAGCATCAGATAGAGGTAAAGGGAATCCATTTCATCTTAATGTTTTAAACTAGTAATAACTATATATTTGTAAATGTTCTGCTCCAAAAAGGAATATTTTTTTCTCTCAAAAATGGCATAATACTGTTCTTTAGCATGGAAAAACGATCTAGGTAGGTCACAACCTAGGGATACTACCCCTCCCTTTCCCCTTAATAGTTTTCATAAATTGTCTGCTGACAATACTTGAGACCCCTGATACTTAAGCATAAATATGAGGAATTTTACATAGATTCAAGAGCTTTTAAGGAAAGTGAAGAACAGTGAGGTGAGTCTCAAATTGTTCGTTTTCTAGTGTAAAAGAAATGATCTGGACAGGTCACGACTTCAATAAATTTTGTTTAGGGCCTTAATTAATTTTAGAAAACATTTTCTACATGAATGTCACAAACACCCAGATGTACAATACCCTGATGGTTTTACTTTCTGCAGTGAATAAATAAAATGAAATCAAAATTGATTTGCAATAGAGATTAAAAAAACTGTCTTTCTTTTCAACAAGAGAAGCTTGGTCCCCTGGTACTCTTCCTTGTAACAGAGACAGGAGACCAAAATGAAAATAACGGTTTATCATAAACAACTTAGTTACAAAACAGTTAGACACTTATTATTACATGCTATTAAACTCCTAGGGGACCTAGCTTCAATTTAATTTGTTTTCCTCTTCTGATAGTCTCCCCTCCTAAAAAAAAACACTGCAAACAAATGCATTTTTGGAGCAAGCAGAATAAGCAGAGTTGAATGTTGAATTTATTTCGTCATGGCTTGATTATTTTACATGACTTATTACTTAGGTAGTATTTAAAATATGATAAAAGTGAAATATATTCAAAGTTAAAAAATCATTGCTTACACTAACTTTCTTTTGCTGCAGTATATATAGTTCCTGGCAGCTTTGGATGTGGATCTGCAGTTTTAGCAGCAATTATAATGTTTGCACCATCTTTAGCAGCTTTCAGAGCTATAGCTTTTCCGATTCCCCGACTAGCTCCAGTGATAAAGATGGTCTTTCCTGCAAGTTTCCTAAGAAAGAAAATAGTTGTAACTGTAAAGCAAAATTGAATCAAAGGAAGAATTTAAAACCACTAACAGTTTCAACATGATGTTACCTGTATGGACCTAATACCATGTGTATAGAATATCAAGGGAATTTCAACAATACTGTTGCCCCAGGAAACACTACTTGCAAGCACCTGCCCAGTGGGTCAAACCTGTTTGAAGCTGCACCTCATTTTTTGTATTACTGATTTTATCAGTAACAGAATTACCTACATAATTCTTAGCTATATCTATTTTTACATAGAAAAATTTATAATATAAAGGGTTAAGTACATATTTTTGAGAAATCTGATGTTATTTGGAGAGATGGCTTTGATGTTATTGAGGAAAATATCCATGAAAAGACATTGTCTAAGTTTTTTTGAGAGTGTGATTTTATTGCAAGTGATCAAGAATCTTAGGAGAATGTTTTTTTTTCTATATTTCATTTGAATTGTCAAGGTTGGTTTAGCTGAGATATAGTTGAAGGGCCATTTTGATTCTTCATTTGAAATTAATGGTTATACTTTTTATGGGAAAAAAAAAACTAGAGAAATCGCCAATATTGTGGGGTGGCTGACTATGATATGTTGTGCCTTGAGGTTAAGTTAAGGGACAACCTTTGTGTTATGTTGAGATGGTGTTTGAAAGTTTGGTAATTGAGGTAGTTCAGGCAAATCAAAGCATTTTTGGGGTGCATATAGACCTCCTTTAGTTTCTAGTCAGAATTTTTTGGGGTTAACAGAAAGCCAATTGGAAAAACTTCCAATGTCTACAAGTCCATGTGTAACAATGGGAAATTTTAATGTTACGATTTTATATTAGTAAAACTTTTTTTAAGGCTGTAGGATTTTGATTGGTCATTTTTCAGTAGTTATTGTACATCTTCTGAAAAGTTAGACCATTGGTATCAGAAAAGAAGTGACCTTTTGAAGGAAGAGTGTCTGAAGGAAAAACCTATTCTAGAGAGAAGAAACAAAACAAGGAAACCCTGGATAATGTCAAGATTAGTAATTTCAATTAATAGAAGACTTTGCCTCTATAAGTTGTGTGACAAGTGGTAGTGAGAGTGATAGTAGAGTGTATAAAAATCATAATGCTTTAAATAAACTTCTGAGGAAGGATAAAAGGGAATATTTTTGAATGGAATTTCAAGATAAAACAGCTAAGACCTGGGTGACAATTGAGTCAGTCATTGAAAATGGTGCTAGTATGCCCCATATTAAAATCAGCTGGGTGACCTGGGCCAACTTGCCAAAGAAATACCTTCAGATTTTCTAATATAGGTTGTTAAATAAAAAAAAAAAAAAAACTCGAATGAAGTTTATCCTGAGGATGAAATTTCTGAACAGTTTCTGGGCACTTAAAATAATATGAGCAGTTGGCTTATGAAAGTGACTGATCAAGAAGTGATTGATATAGCATCTTCAATGAAGAGCAGTACTGCAGGATCTGATAATATATCTTTGAGGATAGTGAAATTGATTTTGCCATTTTTTTGTGCAAAATCTTGTTGATCTGGTTAATGTTTGTTTTAAGGAAGGTTCATTCCTAAATGCATTTAAAAGAGCAAAAAATGTACCATTATTTAAAGATGAAGACCCAAGAGATTTTAGTAACTATCAACAATTTTGCTACTGCCAATTTTTTCAAGAAAGACAGAGAAATTATTATTTGTCAGAGCTTAGAATTTTTGAGTAATAATGGATTTTTTTCAAGAATCAATTTAGTTTTCACAAAGGTTACTCCACAGAGGATAATATAAAGTTCAACTATATATAGCTGTCTAGTTGATAATTTAAAACTAAAGTTTATGCATGCCAAGGATATTAATAGCCAACTAGTTAGCTAATTCTTTAGTGTATAAGCAATTCTATTATGAGCTGAATAGTAGTATAGATTTTTTTTCCAACTAGGTGGAAAATATTAATGATAGAGTGTATAAAGGATTATTTAAATTTGCTGGCCAGTTGGCTATTAGATCTTACTTCTATATACATTTCAGCCTGAATTAGCCAGCTAATAATAGAACTAGATATACAGTAGAGCCTAAAGTTAATCAACTAGTTGGCTATTAAGATCCCTGTTATACATAAACTTCAGTTTAAATTAGTCGGTTATCAGTAGAATTTCTAATGCACTAGTGGAATTAGCTAACTAACAGCAGTTTGGCTATTTTAAACTACAGTTCTTATATAGCCTACCTATAATCTTAATAACCAACTAGTTAGCTTACTCTACAAGTGTATTAGACACTTTATTAATACTGACTAGGCTAGTTGGTTATTTTAAACTTAAGTTTATATATACCTGGAATCTTAATAGAAAACCTGTTAGCCACTACCTTTTGCTCTTGTTTTGAAGGAATTGATTCAATTCATAGGTAGATAGGTTAAAATAAGAACAATACATTGAAAATAAATAATTTGGGCTATATATTTTCACAAAAGGGGGGGGGGAGTAAAACAGTTCAAAATAGGGATGATACCTTTTTATTGACAGTGAAATATAAAATTATTTAACTGGATATTTTGAACACTGTATATGTGTTCAAAATATCCAGTTAAATAATTTAATATTTCACTGTCAATAAAAAGGTATCATCCCTATTTTGAACTATTTTACTTTCGTCATGGAAAGGCAGTGTGGTCATCGAAGTTATCTAAGGGGGGTGGGGGTAAACTAGGCTATAGAGGAGGTGCAGTCAAAATGTGTTAACTATAGTTATTCTGCATGATGCAAAATATTTTCTTAAATTCAGATATTGAAGAATCTTGGCAGAAATTCAAAGCTGTATTGCTAGTTTTTTAAAAAGCTCACACTAGAACATTTTGGAGGAGACAGGCAAAAACACTACCCTTCATGACTTGTCTAACTAGCAAACTACTGAATAGGAAGAATCAAACCTGGAAACACTTCAAAAAAAAAGAAAACAGATGCAAACTATCAGAAGTATCAAAAGGCACGGAATGAGGCCACCAATTCCATCAAACAACTGAAGAAGAGACATGAAGAAAGGTTAGCTGAAAATATAAAAAATAATCCCAAGCTGATTTGGCAGTATGCTTCTGTTAAATGTCAAAATAGGCACTCTGTCCCTGATTTGACTCATCATGGTCAGACAGTTTCAGACCCAGCTATTAAAGCCAAGATCCTAAATAACCAATTTGCATCAGCTTTTACATCAGAAACTGCTAGTAAGCTCCCAGCTCCCCCCTCATATATTGCTACTCAACCAATGCCACCTCTTGAGCTGACAGTTCAAAATAGGGATGATACCTTTTTATTGACAGTGAAATATAAAATTATTTAACTGGATATTTTGAACACTGTATATGTGTTCAAAATATCCAGTTAAATAATTTTATATTTCACTGTCAATAAAAAGGTATCATCCCTATTTTGAACTGTTTTACTTTTGTCATGAAAAGGCAGTGTGGTCATCAAAGTTATCTAAGGGGGGGGGGGCTAAACTAGGCTATAGAGGAGGTGCAGTCAAAATGTGTTAACTATAGTTATTCTGCATGATGCAAAATATTTTCTTAAATTCAGATATTGAAGAATCTTGGCAGAAATTCAAAGCTATATTGCTAGTTTTTGAAAAAGCTCACACTAGAACATTTTGGAGGAGACAGGCAAAAACACTACCCTTCATGACTTGTCTAATTAGCAAACTACTAAATAGGAAGAATCAAACCTGGAAACACTTCAAAAAAAAAGAAAACAGATGCAAAATATCAGGAGTATCAAAAGGCATGGAATGAGGCCACCAATTCCATCAAACAACTGAAGAAGAGACATGAAGAAAGGTTAGCTGAAAATATAAAAAATAATCCCAAGCTGATTTGGCAGTATGCTTCTGTTAAATGTCAAAATAGGCACTCTGTCCCTGATTTGACTCATCATGGTCAGACAGTTTCAGACCCAGCTATTAAAGCTAAGATCCTAAATAACCAATTTGCATCAGCTTTTACATCAGAAACTGCTAGTAAGCTCCCAGCTCCCCCCTCATATATTGTTACTCAATCAATGCCACCTCTTGAGCTGACAGAGGAGTCTGTTATGAAACAGCTAACTTTGTTGGATGTAAATAAATCTGCAGGGCCAGATGGCCTCCACCCCTGTCTCTTGCATGAGTGCAGAACAGAAATAGTATACCCACTCTCAAAACTCATTAGACAATCTCTGGATAGCTCAAAGCTTCCTGCTGAGTAGAAAGTGGCATATATTACCCCCATTCACAAAAAGGGAAGGAAAGATTCTGTAGAAAATTACTGGCCTATTAGTATTACCTCTGTTGTTGTTAAGCTTCTTAAACATATTGTCAACAAAGCAGTTGTTGAGCATCTTGATCAGAATCATCTTCTTAACAGCTCTCAACATGGTTTCCAATGCAACAGATCAGTTGACACTAATCTGCTTGAGTCATATGACTATATTACAAAACTACTGTAGTTGGGAATCCCTGTTGACATGATCCTCCTTGATTTTTCAAAAGCATTTGACAAAGTTTGTCATAGGAGACTTGAGCTTAAGCTACAATCTATTGGTTTGGAGGAAAAAATTCTTAAATGGATTCTGGATTTCTTGAGGAATTGTGTTCAGCATGTAAGACTGTTTGATGCAGATGGCAATCTTATTCTATCCTTCTCTCAGAATGTTAACAGTGGGGTTCCACAGGGTAGTGTTCTTGGCCCCACCATGTTCAATATTTTCATAAATGATTCTCCTCTAGCGCTTAAAAGCAGGATGACGTTATATGCTGATGATTCCAAGGTAATTGGTCCAGCTAGCACTCTTGAAGATACTTCCCAACTTCAAAATGACCTTGATCTCCTTAGCATGTGGGTGAAATCTTGGCTACTCCCTTTTAATGTGTCAAAATGTCACTTTGTCATGTTTTACACTTTGGGCACAAGAATATCAACACAACTTACTCTCTTTATGGTCAGCTCCTTTCTCCAGTATTGGAGGAACATGACCTAGGAGTAATTGTTGACAATGATCTTAAATTTAGCACTCATGCAAAGAAGGCAGCAGCGTCAGCTAGCTCATCACTAGGGCTCATAAAAAGAACAATTTCCTCCCATTCTCCTAAAATTCTGAGCCTTTTGTATAAAGGACTTGTTCAGCTGAGGCTTGAGACAGGCATGGTCCTTGCATCCCCCTTTTTCAAAAAAGATGCTAAAATTCTTGAAGATGTCCAGTGAAGAGCTACTAAGATGGTGAGTGGACTACATTAGCTCCCTTACCCTACAAGGCTCTGCAAGCTGAAACTCCCAACTCTGGTTTATAGAAGAAGATGGCGTGATGCCATTCTGGTTCATAAACTTATTAATATAAAGGCAGTTCCTGGTCTTCTTCCTCTGGCGTCTCAGGATTCTTGTACAAGGGGACATAACTTGAAGTTATCTAGGCATTTCTCCTCAAAGCAGCAATGTGCCCATTTTCTTACCAACCATGTTGCCAACCTCTGGAACAAATTACTGCCAGATACCATTGCTGCCCAAACCACAGACAGCTTTGAGAACCATCTTGACAACAAATGGTCAAAACAAGAATGGAAGTATAACTGGGAAACACTCGAATCAGAATCAGCAACATCAAACCACTAGTCAAGTGTATGTATTCAACTATGTGTCACGTGTTATCAACTCTGAAGTTTCTACAAGGAAAAACCCTTATATTGCTCCAAGCTGCAATTTAAGGTAATGTTCCATCTCAATAGCTATGAATCTAGACCTTTACCTTGATCAACATCCAAGCTGGTATTGTGTGATTTCTGTTGAATCCCTAAGCCTAGTGGCAAAATTTTATGAGGCTTCCTATGTTCATTTATGATCAGCTTTCTTCAAAGCATAGCAGACAAGTGAAAAACACTAAATTATATTTTAAAGAAAACACAATCATTCTACTAACTACACTGAAGTACTATTACCCTGTGTTGATCATTTCTTTTCAAATTTGACTGGAGAAAATGAATTGCTACTTTTCTTCTTCATCTTATGAGCAAAGCTGTCAATATTCTAGAATCTTCCGACTCGAATGACATATCTTTCGGTCTTTGAGACGCTTGTTGTTGTTGATCAATACTGTTCAGAAGTAGAATGAATGATTTTATGGTTTGCCTTTCATAGGATCAGTCCCGTCTACTGGGAGAAAGGAGGAGAGGGAAAATTTCCCGTTTATACTTCTGTTTTGTCGTCATGCTGTAATCATAATCATGAATCTTCCTAAATTGTTTAAGTTCAAAATATGCTTTCATATGAGAAGTCAACAATTGCTATAAAATTATTGCCGACAAAATTGCAATAGTAATAAAAAGAATTTCGTCAGGCTAAATTTGAAATACTGTGCTGTCTTTGCGTTGATTAGTTTTGATAGAAAAAATACTCCACCGGACTCACTCAACTGAACAGGAGCAACAGATTCACAATATTGACAGTTCCAGTTCCAAAAAATTTATACAAGGAATATGAACTGTCAATTAGTCCTTTCGCCCTTTTGACTCCCCAAAAAGTACCTTTAGATAATCAAAAATTCTTTAGTCAGGCCAACTCCAAAGAAACGCTAACATAGTATTTGTCACCTTTATTACTCATCTAGTACACCATACCCCCTCTAGGGGCCAGACTAACATCACTTTACTACACGAGCTCATAAGGCTTTAACTTAATGCTACAAAAAAATGTCACTTAATGATTTATCTTAACTTTACTAAAAGAACATATTATTTTGATGAAATGGAAAAGTAAAATTTTTTTTTTAAAATATTGTATTTACGATGTTTTTTTTCTCAAAGCGATGCAAAACTTAAAGATAATAAGTGTATTAAACAACTACATGCTCCTGGTTGATTGATTTTTCCTGAGAATAAATAAAATAGATTAAAAAAAATTCTTGTTTTTACAATAACTATAAGAATTACTCTAATCTCATTTCATAAAAAAAACGCAAGCTTTTCTGTCCTAACCAAGCTTCCTGCTATTTATTGAATCAGCAAGAAAAAAAAGATAAATAATATGTAAACGAGTAAAGCTGTGTCAAGCTTGAATAGTTAAATGATTAAAACAGATACTTTTCGTTGGTGCACAATAAGTGCATTCGGACGACAAAGCATCCCAAATAAAAGAGAAACTAAAAACGAATCCAAAGCTACACCACTGGGGAATAATCTGTGCATGTTATTTTACTTTTCTCTTAGAAAGTAAATTTAAAGAAGCAAATTGAAGTTGTCTGAATAAATATTCTTAAAAATAATGATAACAAAAGAAATATGTTCCTAGTGTTTACGAAGTCCTTTTAAGGTAAAAAACAGAGAGTTGGGAACAGCTCTTTTTAAAGAAGGGAGTACCGTGGTAAGCTGACAATTCTGAACAGAATTTCATTTTATTACAAGAAATTAAAAGACAAAAAAAAAAATGCAATTTACAAGTATTGAAATAGACGAAATTAACAAAACTGCGAAAATATCAAAATAACTACAATTGCAAAAGCTACAGGATGCTTCGGTCAAAAGAAGAAGTTAAAACAGGATGGGTGGTTAGGCTTATTGAATAGAAGTGAGCAAGACTGAGACACAAGCTTCTTTCCCTTGTAATTATCTTTTACCTCTGATATTAGCGTGTTTTGACAGCTTGTAGCAACGCAAGTGTATGTGTTTTCTTATGGTTTTATCTTGTACTTTTAATCTGTTGAAATACTGTTCCCTTTATCTTGCTGCTAAGAGCACGTACCTTGTGTGGTTGTTGTTCAAAGTCAGTAATCTGTATCGTCATTGCTTAGAGTCAATTGAAAGAAATAAATAATTGATACCCGTCTTCTGTTGCTGCACAGAAGGAAGTCTCCTTAAAGTTGGTTAGGCAAATCATAATTTAGAACTTTACTATAGTTATTAGCCACCTCTTCAGTTAGCTCCTCTCCCATTTAGGGTAGCAACCTTCCCGTATTTCCTTACCTCGGAGTGGGTCCAGCAAGGTTACATAATCACACCTAGTAGCCATAACCTATCCTTTTACAAGACGCTACCCATTGTCATTAGGGACGTAACGTAGGTCACTACCCTCATATCTGCCAAATCAGTCCCTTACATGTAGTAGGGCTTAAATTTTTACTTCACCTCATCAGTATGTATTACTTGGTGACTCCACCACGTTAGTAAGTACTACCTAGGGACTACTACGTCAGTAGAGAAAACCTGCTGACTTCAGCACATGTTATGACAACAAATTAATTACTTTACCGCAGGTGGGTGATGCTAGCTCAAGCTTTAGTCCAATGGAAGAGGAAAATTAGCCCTTGTTTTTCGCATTCCCCATGTCTATCCTTCCAAAATTCTATGTTAAAGCTATTTATCGAAAAATTCGATGCACAAAATTACTTTGGTTCAAGAGGTTTGACTGAATGTTTAAATTTTGACCAGAATTGAAAATAAATTTCTAAATTTTAATTGCTAAGTATAAAAATAAAATTACAAATACTTTCAAGCGTTTTGGCTTTCATAGCATGTAGATCAAGCAGTCAGGAGTCAGGTAGACCTAGATGAAAACAAAAATATTTCGCAGACTGGTTGCACTTATGCTTGACACCTGAAACTGGCCCGAAGATGTATGGATTTTGCCCTTCCTAACTATTTGGAAGTTAGTGGCGTTGGCAACAGTGACTGTCTATAATTGCTTACATGGATAGAATATATTTGAAGTGATCAAAATCATATTCTTGACTTATAAATTTCAAATTTTTAGACATGGTAAGTTCCAGTCCTGTTTTAATTATTTTTACTAAAGAAAGATTCCAGGTTTAAGACTAATAATAAGCTAATTTGGTTTCAAGCCTCCTGAATAGATTTTAACTATAGGCTATGCCTAGTATAGAAATTAGATCATAAAAATAGAGTAGCCTAGTGTAATTTAGTTTTGTATTTTATATTTTCTAAGATTATAATTATTAGCATTAAACTTGCATTTTCACCACCTTTTCCCTGATGTCAAGATTTAAGCTAGCCCAAGCCACTCTCTGATTTTGTTATTTTCATTCTTATGGTAAGCCTAAACCTCTAGTATGCACTTCTTACCATTTTCTAGTTGATTGACTTTTGGCTATCTTGGAAAAGGGCTAGGTTAGGAAAATGAAACTTTCAGGAATGAGTCTAAAGGCTAAAGTATGTCCCAGGAAGGTATTTTTAAGTGTCCACCTCCACTCCTTCTCCCTGATCTTTGGCCCTGGGCCCTTGTGGTCCTGATCTTTTATGACCTTTAAAAATATGAGTGTTATAAAAATGAAATCTTGCAAAATAGCCTAGATCTTCTGCTTGAAAGAAGTAAAACAAAATTTTTTTCAGCTTCACAACTTTGCTCCATCCCAATTTATAAGGTTTTAAAGATATTACCTTAAATTACCTTAAATCGCATTTGCCAGCGAGATAAGGTGGTAGATCCTCCTGTAGTTCTCGCTGGTGGTGAGTGATGTAATTATGTTGGCTTAGCTTCCCAGTCCAGCCTCCACTCGGCCCTCTCCCAGTCCCTGTCGACTCCAGCCTTGAAGGAGTGGGGTGTCTCAGCTTGGATGGTAGACTCGGATAGGCTATTCCAGAGGGGGACCACCCGAATGGAAAAGAAACCACGTCGTTCCCTTCTCCGACATCCAGGCAGGTGAAGCTTAAGACTGTGACCTCTTGAATTGTTAGCCAAAGAGGGGGTGAAGATCTGGTTCAGGTGACCGGATTTGAAAATTTTGCGTGCCATGATCACATCTCCTCTATATCTTCAATAGGTGAGGGTTGGAAGTCTCAAAGATCCTAGGCGATCCTGGTAAGGGACATTATTTAAGCCACGGACCAGTTTGGTTGCTCTCCTTTGGACACTTTCAAGGGCTCTTGTGTCCATTTTATTTTGGGGAAAGGCCAAAGTCAAGCCAAACTCAAGGTGGGGACGGACAAGGGATTTATAAAGTTTTATAACCACACATGACTTTCTGGTTACAAAAGAGCGCTTAATGAGTCCGAGAGCTCGATTAGCTTTTGCAACCTGAGCCTGAGTGTGGCTGTGGAATTTTAAATCTTTGTCCACAATGACGCCTAAGTCTCTTTCCTCGGCAACTGCTTCCAACTGATCACACCCTATATGGTAGGGATGGTGGGGGTTATTGTGCCCTAAGTGCAGTACCTTGCATTTTGTTGCATTGAATTGTAGGGCCCAAGTTGATGACCAAGAGGATAGCCTGTCAAGGTCCAGCTGAATGCAGGCTCTTTCTTCTTCAGTTTCAGCAGGTCCAATGAGCTTACAGTCGTCAGCATATAATGTTAAAAGGTTGCATAGATAAGTTGTACAGTCGTTAATATATATGCTGAACAATGTTGGCCCAAGGATGGTTCCCTGTGGGACGCCGCTTATAACCGGGGAAGTGGAGGAGAAAACTGGATCGCCATTATCAGTGTAGATCATGACACGTTGAGATCTGCCAGTTAGGAATGCTCCAATCCAATCAATCACATCCTCATGCACCTGATAAGCTCTAAGCTTCAGCAACAGGTATGAGTGTTCAACTTTGTCAAAGGCTTTGGCTTGGTCAAGTAAGATAATGTCTACCGGTTTACCCATATCCAAAATTTTAGTTGCATGATCATATGATTGAATAAAGTTGGTGTCGATTGACCTGCCCCTGCGAAATCCATGTTGTCTATCGCTAATAAGTGTATTTTCTTCTAAATAATTTATAAGAGCATGGTTAATGATACCTTCCATAATCTTGCAAATGGCTGAGGTTAGGCTTATTGGTCAATAATTTCCTGGGCTATCCTTGTCGCCTTTCTTAAAAATTGGTATAATATTTGCTGTTCTCCAATCATTTGGTACTGACTTTTTGGCCAGGGACATGTTGAATATTCTGGAAAGGGGGAGGGAAATGTGAGCAGCAGATTCTATCAAAAGCCGAGGGTGGAGATTATCAGGTCCAGCAGCTTTGTTGGAGTTTAAACTTCTTAGTATTTTAAATACATCTTCTTGAGTAATGATTACAGGGGACATTGGGTTGTGTACTGTTACAGGAGGTATGGTTGGGAGTGTAATGTCAGGTGGCTTAGAGGTGAAGTTTGTGCAAAAGCTGGCATTCATGCAATCAGCGATTTCTTTCGGGTCAGTAGTACTGGAGCCATCTGATTTTTTTAGCCTGTTGGTGCGTCGACGGGAAGGGTTGTTAGCTGTAACATAGCGCCAGAACTTTTTTGGGTTTTTCTTTGACTCATTTGCGATAGATTCTTCATGGTCTTGGATAACTTTTCTTGTCATGTTTCTCAGCTTGTTTCGGAGCATGGCGAATTTGTTGTGATGGTTGTCACACTTGCATTTTAGGTATTTATTCCATGCTCTATTTTTCTTTTTGATAATTTTCTTAATATTCCTGGGAAGGTATGGAAGAGTCTTTGGTTTATCTGACCAATAAACCTTTGTATGCTTCCTACATGCACCTAGTAAAGTAGACTTAAAACGATTCCAACTAGATTCAATGTCTGTCTCATCTGATAATCCCTCATCCCAATTTATATTAGCTAGTTCTTCACGGATTAAAGCATAATTGGTAAAAGTTCTCTTAAGTTTACCATCACGACTATGGTTAATATTAATGTCATTCATTATACATATGTGGTCACTTGCACCAATAGCTGGGAGGTAACAAGTGGAAGTAATCCTCTCAGGGTCATTTGTAATAAGGAGGTCAAGTAATGATGGTTGTTGTGAATGTCTAAATCTAGTGGGTTGCATTATTATCTGAGTTAGGAAGTTGTCAGCAAGGGTTTGGATGGTTGTGTAGGAGGGGTTATTAGGGGGTGAGTACCCAATACCTTCAGACCAACGAACTTCTGGCATATTAAAATCACCATAAAGCACAAGTGATGAATTTAGATTACATAAGATCTGTATTACGTTAGAAACTGCTTGGTGAGATACTAGTTGGTTTGGAGCTGATGGGCTACGGTAAAGCACACCAATATTCACAATTTCAAATCCAATTAGAAGTCTAACTAATACATGTTCCACCCAAGTATTAGTAGGTTGAGAAATAGAAAAATCAATTTTATCTACCTTAATTCCAAGCCTAGTGTAGATAGCCACTCCTCTTCGACACAGGTTACTATCTAGGTTGCTCAGGAGTAAGTATCCAGGGATTTGAATATGTGCGTCTTCCAATTTGGTCAAAGAGTTCTTAGGACACGCCTCACAAACACAGAAAACATCTACATCCTTTTCATAAAGTAACACTTTTAGTTCTGAGAGTTTTGGCACTAAAGAATCAATGTTTGTATATAATATTCTTAGTTGCGTCCGTTTTCTTTGGCCGACTGGGCTGTTGCTAGTTCTGGCTTTTGAACTCTGATATGGATTTTCGTTGCCCAAACTAGCAGTGACGTAGTTGGTCTCAGACGAATCAGATGCAGCACTTGATGGAGAGACAGAGCTCAAAACCAAAGCCGCGGAAACAAAGGTTGAACTTATAGAAGTCTTTCTGGCTAGGCTTGATGCATTATTTACACTATTTACAAGGGATATGGGTAAGTCTAGTGAACCATCGAGCGAGGGGGGGGAAGGACTCCCTCCCCCCGGGGGATCACGTTTTTTGACACGATGGCGCCATCACGGATGACAAGGTTTTTTTCACCGGCTGCTGCACGCCTCTTTATCTCTTCAATTAGTTCTTTCCTTCTCTGGCGGTCTTCATTGGATGCATCAGCAAAGAATGAGATACTCCCCCTCCTCTCTCTTGAGGCCTTCAATATATCAATTTTTATTTTGTAATCATTTATAGAAAAAAGGATTGGGTTGGGTCTGTCTATGGTATTTGCATTCTTACCATTAGGTAGACGTTTCAAGTTAGTAATAGCCCCGACATTAATTGAGTATTCATCTTTTAAGTAAGTTGAGATGAACTGAGCATCGTTGGTTTGCAGAGGAACGCCATAGGCAATCAGATTAAGTCGTCTTCTGTTTCTGTCTTGCTCTTGTCTCACTATTTTGCGGACGTCTGTTTCGAGACGGGTAGTTATAGAGTTTTCCACAAGTTTCTGCACATCATCTATGGAAACCTTTGATTGTATAGCCGTCTCAAGCGTTTCCACCTGAGCCCTCACAGTGTCCAAAGAAGTCTGCATATCAGATCTGAAACCAGCAAACATGTCACGCATTTCACTACAATGGGATTCGAGAGTGCTTTTCACTATATTTGGAACATCAGGCTTACTGGAACCTGTTTTACATAATGGGCATGTCCAAATACTTCCAAGTCTTTCATTCATTTTGCAGAAAATGTTGTATTCGGCTGTACTCATTCCTAGACATGTTGCACAGAGCCATTTATCACATTCATCACACTGAATGGCTGGCGAGGACTCACTCAGAACACAACCAGAGACAGCACACTTATCGACTCCTTTTTCGGGTGTTGCGGGTTTTAGGCGTTTTGAGCTATTGGACGCCATAATTTCAGAATGAGCGGCAACGCTGGGCGGAAAAATTCAACACTGATATCGCTTAATGAAGAACGGGAAGATGTGCAATTCCCTGGAGAATTGAAACCTTGGTGAGGCTAATAGCCACACCTTGGGGCTGTAATGAAAAAACACTAATCCAATTTTATAAATCATATATAAGACCCCATATTGATTATGGCCTCATAGTGTATGGTGCTTGTGCTAAGACCCACATGCAAAAAATCGAAACGACACAAAATGATATAATTCGTCTTATATTTGGTCTTAGGAAATCAACAAAAACTAAGTTTCTGCTTACTGAGAGTGGACTATCACCAATAAATGAAAGAAGAAGATCTCTACTAATTAAGTACCTTACAAAAATTGAAGCCAATGATTCTCATACCCTGCATAACTGGTTAAGAAATCCATCTATGTTTAGAGGCGTTGCAAATGAATATGCAAATATCCAGAAGAAGTTCCCAGTGCCAGTAAAATCTATTGCACCCACATTCCCCCAAACCCCCCCTTGGAGTTGGTCAACCCCCATAATAAAGACTGACTTCTCAAAGTGGACCAAAGAACTTACCCCCATTTCTTTTATTCAGAAAAAATTTGCCGAAATAAATAATGTTGCTTATAAAAACTATTTCCAAATTTTTGTAGATGGGTCCAAAATGAATGAGAAAGTGGCAAGCGGAGCTTTCTTCCCAACCCATAATATCGCTTTAGGAGAGAGATTACAAGATAATTCATCTGTAATGTCTGCCGAGCTAAACGCCATAATCATGGCACTAGATTTCCTCATGGTTAATGAATATATGAAAGTTAATATTAATAATATTATAATATATTCTGATTCTTTGTCAAGCCTAGAGCTTCTTTCGTCAGCTTCTCAAAATAAGATGGATATTGACACATTTCTTTGTCTTAGGATTATTGATATTTTTGCTTCAAAAGGTATTTTAACTCATATACAGTATATTCCAAGCCACTCAGGTATAATAGGTAACCATAAGGCAGATGAAATAGCCAAAAATGCTTTAAATATTGACCAGCCAAGTGGGAGACCAATCCCCATTAGAGATATTTACCGCTGGAGATTTACAGAGGTACTGATAATTAATAAGAATCCTACCCCATCACCTTTCCCAAGTAAGCACCTTTCCAAGATTTATCATAGGATTCGGTCAGGTTCAAATGGGCTAAATTTTCAGGCATTTTCATATCAGATTCCTAATTCAAGTGGCGAAGTTCCCTCGTCCCCCCTTTGCAGGTCATGTAATCTTAAGAATGAAACAATAGATCACTGCCTATTTGAATGTAATATGCTGACGTCTGCACAGTATACCCTGCGACGTAAAATGGTAGAATGCTTCAAACACCACAAAATTCCACTAACAGCCAAGAGTCTTGCTGACCATACTCTCCCGCAGAGCACAGAGATCAATATATACTCTCTTATAATTCAACTGCTGGTATCAAAAGATATACTTCAAGAAATCTGAGCAGATACAAATCATACAAGACAAACCAGCTCCATAGCTCTGTCGATCTCACAGAGTGAGCCAAAAGGAAAAGGGCTAAATAGTATCAACTGAAAAGCCCGTCTGCTGAATAAGAAGAAGAAGTGAAACCAAAACGAATCGCCCAAAAGTCCAAATACATCAATCACAGCACTGAGGTAGGTCCCCCAAATCAACACCTAGGGTAACACAAGACCCGAGAAAACGCAAAAAACAAAGAAAAACAGTTCCATCCCACAGCCCAATACATATATATCCAGGGTTCAAAACTATGCAACCACATGTATTTGTTATTCAAATGATATGCAAATACATTTTCTAAATTTTGGTAAAAAACATTGATATGGCTCAGAATTCTACTCAAATGACAGAAATTGCATTTTCAGAACTAAAGGCAGAGAAAAGGCAACTGGTAACTAAAAATTAAGGTAAAATGTTGTTTTGTCAAAATTTCAATAGGTAGACTTGTCATGTAGTCAAATTTCAAGGCCCTCTAGAGAGAGAAGGAATAGAGGTGGGTACTTCAAAATATCATCCTTGGACATACTTTAGCCTTTAGACCCATCCCTAAAAGTTTCATTTTCCTAACCTAACCCCTTTCTGAGATAGCCAAAAGTCAATTAACTAGAATTTTACCAATTTTATTACATGTCAGATATATATCTATATAAATTTTTACAAAATGTATTTACTTAATTTTGGTTTTTCAGTCTCTTTTTCTTTGGCTTTGGTTTTTGAAACTATAATTCTTATTATTACAGCAGATACTACTTTTAAGCCATACTAACTTTAAGCCATATCAGTAAATAATATGCATTCATGTAGCTTAGTGAAGAAAAAATGAAATTGCACATCACTTGATGTCATTTCTTATGTTCTTTCTAGATTCAGTAATTGTATCTGGGGCAAATTTCATTTTGAGCTCTTAAAGGGGCTAAAAATGTTAAAAAATTTGGGTACATTTTGCAGTTCATAGAATTGACTTACCAATAAAGTGAACATAGCACTTGATGCCTTTTTTATGTTCTCTACAAATATAATAATTGCTTCTACCACAAATTCAAATTTATGCACTTTTTAACCTAACCTAATTATAAATAATTTTAGCACTGAGATTATGTAGCATTATTTTGTCAAAAACAAGTGATAACTCATACTTTAATTGAAAATTTGTCATTTTTAAGAGCTCAAAAAGTGCTTAGATTTGAATTAAATTTAAATGTGAGTGGGGTTTGCAGCTCAATGTGTCAAAATGTGAAGTCCTGCATCTATGACACAACAATCCTAGATGACCTTACCATATTGGAGATGACCTACTTGAGGCCATAAGTAAGGAGAAGGACCTGGGGGCTATTGTTTATGACAAACTCAAGTTGCTAAAGTAAACCAAGTTCAAAGGCTCATAAAAAGAATGTTTACTACTAGGAAGCTGTGTGTGGTTACAAAACTGTACAAAGCTATTGTGCATCCACACCTGGAATTTGGAATGATCCTAGCATCTCCCCATTACAAAATGGACATTAAAGCACTTGAGAGTGTCCTAAGGCAAGCAACAAAGCTCATACCAGCTTTGTATGACAAGCTGTATGAGGAATGCCCTGTATCCCTCAAAACTCCTCACCCTAGTCTATATAAGGAAGAGAGGAGATGCAATTGGCACTCACAAACTACTAGAAAATGACCTCTCAATTCAAGTATTCTCATCATCCCTTGCAAGGTTAATAAGAGGTCACACAAAAGAGCTGCAAGTCCCCTGTTGCCAGAAATTTTTCTCTGTACATGCTGTCCCTTACTGGAACAGCCTCTCCAATGCCACCATCCAGTCCCAAACTACAAATGCATTCAAGAAAGGAGTCAATCAGGACTGGGTCAATGTAGAATGTAGACACACCACCAGCAAGATGTTTCACAGGAGGCTCATGACCTTCTTATCTTGCTAGACATGCAATTTAAGGTAATTACAGAAAATTTCTGTCAATGGAAAAGTATTTGATAAGGTCCTGCATAAACAGCTTCATTCTAAATCTAAAGTAATGGCAGTAGGAATAAGCATAGAGCTACTAGATTGGCTAAATGACTTTATGGTTAGTAGAACACAAATAGTTCAACTCTTCAAAACAGACAGCATGCATTATTCATGACCTTGCTAGGTCCTCATTGATGTTCCTCTAGGAACTGTTTTTAGACCAATATTGTATCTTCTCTATATTATTGGCATGGCATCTGAAGTGTGCAACTACCTTATCCTCTATGCCAATGACTTAAAACTATGTGGTTTCTATGACAGATTATTGATACAATCATTTTTCAATCACATACAGGCATGGGCAGACAAGACAGGCTTCTCTTCCTTAATGTTTTGAAATGTGTCATTATTCAATTTGGCCACAATAATCTACAGTATAAACAACACTGATATCATTGCCTATACAACTTCCAATTTGTGCTAGCAGTAATGACCTGGGAATCAGTAAAGATAGTGTCATAAAGCTCCATGAACATTCTGCACTAATGGTTTCCAAAGGATATTATCAAAAGAACACTCCCCAGCTGGTCATGTAGAATCTTCCTGAAGCTGTATAAAGTGATTTTGCAACCAGTATTGAACTTTGGAACCTACATTGCAGATCCCTTTTATAAAAGGGATGTTCATCTGATCAAGGGTGTACAGAAGCAGGCTACTAAATATATCCCTAGACTTTGTAAGAAACCATATGTTGATAGGCTTAATCCCCTAAAGCTATCATTGTTGACTGCTAAATGCAGGTGTAACAACATGCTACTAGCACATAAGTATTTTAACCAAGCCATAAACAAGATCTTTAGACAACTTGCCAATCAAAGACAAACTTGAAGCCACTCAAGGGAGCTTCATAAACTTTTATTCAACCATAGAATCAGACAAGATTTCAACCAAAAAGTAATTAACAATTAGAATAGCTTAAGTGAGGATACCGTTTCTTCAGTGTCAGCTAAGGAGACTTGACAAAGAATAGGAGGCCAAACCTTCAAGATATGATTAGGATTACCATCACCAATGTCTTATTACTAGGTCTGATCTATGTGTGTATATATACTGGAATGGGCTGTAAGCACAGTGGTATCCTTTTTTGTGTACTATATGCACAAGTTAAATTGCAGCTTGGAGCAATCTAAGAATTTTTCCTTATGAAGCTCCAGTATTGATGGTTGAAACTCTTTTCATTGTTGTTGAGTGACCAGGTGCAGTTGCATCATCAGTAGCATCCCAGCCAAGTCTATACTCCCTCAAGGGCTACTCAGCACCTAGTTTTCATTTGAAAATGTTAATATATTCAGCAATAACTGTGTCTTCAGAGAGTTCACTCTAGTTGTTGACAGTTTCTGTGGAAAAGAATTGAGTGCAGGTCCTTGTAAGGGTAGACTGTTTAATGAGTTTCAGCCAATAATATAAGATAAGTCTATTTTTGCCTACTTACAACCTAAAAAAAGAAGCAGAGTAAAGAAACAAAAATATAAAGAAAAATCAACTTCGAAACAAGAAAAATACATAATATAAAATTAATCCAAGCAGCACTTATAAATGATGCTAAATGGTTGAAAAGTAAGCAATCAATTTAGAATTTTTCTTTCAAATACACATACTAATGAATCCACTACATTTACAGGTCAGGAACACAATATATTTTCAAAACAAAACCATTCCTTTAATACAGTAGGAATCTTAATAAAGACTTCAAATAACAAGAAAACCCCAGTCAAATTTCTAACTACTTATTTTTACACAGGAAATCCCAGAGTGACAAGATATACTGTCCTTGAGGCAGAGCCTTGACACTATATAGTTTAGCAAATACATGCTTACTATAACTATATTTCAGTGCAGCAAGTTTTGCATAGCTGACATAGAAACCTGACATGGTATGTTCAACTATAAGAAAATGAGTACTACACTTGTCTGGACCATAGACAATGCTAAAGTATTTCAGCAGACTCTATAATAGATTTACCTGTCCCAACAACCGATAAAGAAGATACTGCTTTACTATGGACATTATCAGCAAAAAATCCAGTCATAGCAGCATTACCATTGCATCCTAGAAGTTCATAATCAGAGACATTCTAACTTTGAGCTTGGATCAAACTAGTCCTTTATGCAGAAGACTAACAACTTTGAGGTAGTTTGTGGAAAGAGTAAACTTCATCAGCCCCAGAGTTGAACTAGCACTCATAGCAGACTTCTTAGTAGTTTCTTTATTTTTTTACCTTGTTTTTCATGTCTCTGATTGGTCTGAACCATGCATTCATGTCTTGTCTCATTGTATTTCTAAATATTTATCCACTCGAAGTATTAATGGGTTGTGTTGCTAAAGCCTAGTACTGGGCTCTAAAGCTATTTTTCTCTTGTTATTCTTTCACAGCTAGTCAAAAATAATTTACAAACAAAATACAAAATTTTTATAAATCATATTGTTTGCTGAATTTCACCTAAGTCGGAAACCATCAATTGAATGCTTGTCAATTGATTTAGGCTGTTAAAATTGTAGCTGTGTCAATAAATTTACGTCAGTATTTTAGCCATCCAACAATTTTGTCACTTCTTGAGGTGTTTGCTTTTTTAATAACACTTGTACAGTTACTGTTTTTCATGTTAACCTGATTTGCCTATTTTTCTGGTATTCATTAATCAGTCTTCACTCAAAATCATAGTTCCAAAAATCCAAACTGATTTAAATGAGAAAAAAAATGCAAAGTTAAAATTTTCTGCAATAAGAAAAAGAAATTATAGATGGATATTGATAATGAACATCTTAATTTTATTTGTTCCATTACCTTGTTCTTTTCTTTTTTCAGATTGGTCAGAACTAAATAGTATTATTTTGTTTCAAACCATTGCATTTCTAAATATTTATCCATGCAATACATTGATAGGTCAGGTGGCTAATGCCTAGTATTGAACTTCAAAGCTATTTTTCTCTTTTTATTCCATCACAGCTAATCAAAACGTCAAAAAAAAATTTGCAAGCAAAATCCAAATTTTATGAATCATGTTGTTTGCCAAATTTTGTATGTCAGAAACCAGAAATTGAATCATCCCAGATGCTTGTCAATTAACTTAAGTCATCAAAACTGTAGTTATATTAATAAATAAAAGTTAGTATTGTAGCCATCTAACAGTTGTATTGCTTTTAGAGGTATTTCCTTCTAATAGATAGTACATCCTGCATTTCATAATCAGATGAACACATTATGTTTTGTTTTCAGAAAAGCAAAAGTTAAGTGTATGTTTAAAGAGCTAGTGTTGTATCCTTTACTTCGTGGGGAGAGGGGGTGTCTACTTGAAATATTCATGAACTGTTGTCTCTTTCTTAGTGTGGGTCTTGGTTCAATTTATGCTGTGTATCATCAGAAAGACTATCTGAAGGGCAGGAGAGATTGACACTTCCCCTCTTGAGGCTGACCACCCTTGCATGAGAAAGGAATTGTTAATCTGTCAGAATCCAGCTAAATAAAAATGAAAATTGTGGTTTACCTGGAAAAGCGTAGCTAATAACACTAATAAGACGACAAAGGAAAAAGGCATATTTTACTTGAAAGGATATGAAATTACTAAAAAAATTTGATTAAAATCAATAGAAATACACAGTCTGAAATGTTACAGAATTCTTAGGGAAAAATATTTTGTCTTCTTTAACCTTTTCTTTCTATAGTTGTCTCTTTTAAGTGTATCTCTAATTGAAGATGTACAGAAATTTTGTGAATTTATTCTGTTTTTTCTTTTTTAGGCTCGGAATTCAGAGAAAGCAATGTAAGTCTGTGATTTTTTGCTGTTAAAGTATAAATTATACCTCTTATTTTGTACGCAAGAAATAAAACCAGTCAATTTTAGAATTTCTAAGATCAGTGCCAGATCTTGCCAGTAAGCCTTTGATGTAGTTTTCACTCTAATCTGGAAGCATTCTAAAATTGAGTTGTCATATGACATACCAGTCTTTAATTTTATTTTGAGTATATGTTGGAATTTCATCATTAAATCTTATTTTGGTTGTCTAAGTCAATATAATATATAGTACAGATTATTTTAACAGTGTAATAGAATAGAGAGAGAATCTAAATTGCAGTTGCAAACATACAAACGTGTGCAATATACTGGAATCCCACAAGAAAATGATGATTTATTATTAGAGGACATTGGTATGAACTGATTTTATTTATTTATTTCCCTCAAAATCAAGGAGTATATAAAATATATAAATGAAATTGCAAAAAAGAAATACTTCAACAAACAAATAAAAACATTGATTTGAAATAGGCTTAATAACATAACTGAATAAAATATGTAAAAAAAAAGATGCAAAGTATCAAATATTATTTAAATTCTGGACAAAAGGGAAAAGTTTGCACCAAAAGAGAAAATTTTCTGACTTATGAAAAAAATTATCCTTCTTAATCCTAGCTAACTCAAATGGATCTTCAATTTTAAATCTCAAAAATAAGTCAGTGCTGCTGAAACAAATCAGAAAACTAAGTAAAATATACAATATCTAAAATATAAAGGCAAATTGAAGACAAAACGCAGATTTTAAAATCTTAGAAAAGTAGGGCAGGATAGAGAACATGTGGGAGAGTAACATCATTAAAAAGAGAACCTAAAATATCATAATGATAGATTCCATGGAGCCATATTATTGAGCCAAATGCCTTTCTAATTTTATCTTGAATATTTCAAATTAGCATTGACTTCGAACCTTGAGCTGGAGCACAATAAGGTAACCCCAGATAAAGAACAGTATCAGAAACCAGAAATGAAGTAATCCTGTCTGAAATTACTTCCGCTTGGTTGCTGTTATTGATTGAAAATATTGACATTTTTTTCACACTGATTGAAAGGCCTCTATCTTTAAGCTTACTGGAAAGGGTATTAAAATTTTGAGCTAAACTAGCTTTAGAACAACTCAATAAAATAGTATCAGTATATGCGGTTAAAGACACATCCTGCCCCCAAGAGATACAGGTTCTAGAGGGTGAACAAAGACATTCCACCAAACCTATATTAAAGATATAAGGGGACAAAACCACCTTGTCTAACTCCAAAACCAACATAAATTGGATTGGAAAAGAATCAGAAGTAGCAATGTTTATTCTAAGCACTCATTACTAGGATCTAAGAACCCCAGCCAAAGAAAGTGGAATCCCGCCTCTAATTACGCTGAAAGAGTGGAAGCATCTGAAACATTGTCAAAGATTCCTTTTATATGAATTAAAAGTGCATAAAGAGTGGATCCAGAAGACTTTGACTCATTAATTATTGCATCAAATGTTGCATGGGCATAATCACAGCCCATTCATTTTTTAAAGCCTACTTGATTAATACCAAGATCCAGATGATCAAAAAGATCCTTTATAAGCAATTCAAAAGGCTTACCAATTATTGAACCTTTTGTTACTTGTCTATAAGAATCACAAGTTCATTTGTCTCTTTTACTGGATTTTGGGATAACAGTTACTACCCTGACCCTAAAAGATGAGGGAACATTGCCAGACTTGAGGATGAAATAAAAAAAAAAAGTCAAAAGAAAAAGAAGTGTGAACCAACTTGCCTTGATTTGAGTGGATCCCATCCTAATATTGGAAAAATTTTGTTTCTAATTTACCACATGTGCCCAATAAAGAATCAAACAAAATAGAAAAATCACGTAAATTGAAAGAACTATTCAAAATTCGATCAACATCTAAAAGTTGTTCAGGATCATCACAAGAATTTGAATGGTCATCAAAATGAGTTTCCTGCTCGACAAGTGAAGGTCTCTTTTTTTGAAAGGTTCATTAATTCTTCTGCTGAGCATAGAGCTTTCCAAAGTTTCTTTTTATTCATGTCAACCTCAGATGAGGCATCCATTAGCAAAATACCATTATGACGACACACTTCTGACTGGAAAATTGCTTTCTTTTCCTTCATGTATTTTAAATCCCCACAAACAGTATTGCGTAAACTCACAATCTGCTAGGGTAATGAAAATACAATGTCTATGGCAAGCTAACGTAAATGCTTCATAAGACAAATAAGTGATGGGTGTTCTATAGGCAACCAAAATTGACTAAAACACAATGCAAGCAAGTAAAATTTCATCTGCACAAGATAAAATAGCACTAAACTCTTTAGGAACAACTAAACAACTACAACAACACCACTATCTTGGCAGCCCATATATTTATGGTCTTGCAGGAACCATAAATATATTGTGTAAAGCTGTAAGGGACCTTACCCTTACATGAATGGGCAAGCAAAGGCTACTCTTGCAAAAATAGTATTGAACTATTTTCAGGAACAAGTTCATTTAGCACTGCAAATTTGCCAAGAACTCCATTTGAATTAAATGACGTAATTCTAGAAACTGTATTCATTTAAGAAGCTTCTTCAAGGCAGGGTAACTGGATTTGTAAGTTAGATACTTATTTGAGTTACAATTGGGTAACAAATTGCTTTCATTTTTTGATCTATGATGTCTTCTGCAATGATCGCATTTCAGGGTTGTAGAATCACAGTTCTTTCCAATGTGAGAGAAACTTTGACATGTAAAACATCTTTTATTAAGCACTGGCTATATCAATTCTGAAGAACTCTTAACCAAACTTGATCTCATGGACAATTTAATACTTCAAAAATGCTTAAGACTCGAAAGACACCATTACCGTCCTCGACTTTTCAAGACGTCTGAACTCCAGGATCCCATGCAAAGTCGCTGCTAGAGTTTCGATTTCATAATCTATATCCACACCGCGGATTATTGCGTAAAATTTAGGCTTTCTTAAACTAATGACACAGCCAGGGAAAGATCCCTTTAGATCAGAGGAAGACTTCTTCCCAGATTCAGCCGCTACTAGGATCAAGTAACGAGGCTGGCGGGCTAGCTATAGTAATATATAGTAATAAACTCTGTCAGATCTTTTGGTAGAGAAGGCCAATCAAATGATATTGAAGGGGAGAGAGGGACTGGGTATTTCGACAACGAGGACTACATTTTCTTTCAATTCTCTCAAGAGAATCGACAGACTTTTCTATCTTTCCGCCATAGTCACTAACAAGTCGATCCAATTGTACACTGGAATAAGATTTTAATAAAGTGTAGTCTCTGAATGAGCGAGACACTATTGTAGGCCATTTGAAACTTTTCTGGTCGAGATTAATAACCAGCTGCATAATGTCTTTTTCTGTAGCAATTTCTTCAGTGTTGCCACGTCTCACTACTCTCTTTAAAGAATTTCTGGTAAACTTACAGAGCAAACTCGTTGCAGTTACCAACATACCCATTTTCGAATGCATCACAATCATATGAGAAATCCCGTCTGCAGTTACAAGAGTTTCTGAAAAACCACACACCCAATCTCCAGTCTCCTCGCTGGCAAAATTACCCAACTTTATCTGTTCATTTCACAAAGGAATATGACTTGGATTGTTTATCATAGGCACTTTCTGGCTGACACCCAAGGGCAAATCTTGAGACACAGGGGCTACAGCATTCGGATATTTTTTGAAGAGTTATGGGAATTATTCTCTCTGGGGTTACTAGAAAATTCAGTGGCGGCTTTGCAGATAGAAAAAAATCCAATTAGGAGTCTTCTATCTTTCTGAAACAGATATCATAGATTCGGATGAACAAGAGGGATGAGACCAATTCGAGCACTTAGCACTGAAACAGCTTGCCTTTCCCCAAAGAACTTTCACAGCTAGGGCACACTCTGAAAGACATAATCACTAAGCGGCCAGTCCCAAAAATAAGACAAATGATTGCCAGGTTCTGTTACCAATTGCAATTAGGCTAAAATTATCACTTATTTGAAACCAATTTAAGTGCAATATCTGCTTATTCAAATTATAAATAAATATCTTGAATCTAGGTCAGTAGATCGTAACTATTTTAAGCCGTCGTACAAAACAAAAAGACGTAGCAGAGAAAAAAGAAGAACAGAAAAAGAAAATCTACACAGCTCACAAAAATAACTGATGAAGACAAAGAAGCTAGGCAAGATAATAACTTGCAACCACTTCAAATGAAGATGGAATAAACAGAAAAGAAATAGAGCCACTGGGTTAGTTTTGGAGCCCAAGTATGGATTAGCTTCAATAAGCAGACATTGTAAACAACTGCTTGTTAGAGATGATGAGATCAGCAATGTTATACTTTGTCAACAGATAGCAATTACTAGCCCAAGGAAGGAAACAACGAAGATTTTGTGCAAAGCGGAAGAAAACAGAACGAAGTTTTGGATTGTCTCAGTTTCTAAATATTTTCTAGAATGGCGTAATATCGAAGTAACAGAGGGGACTACCAAATTTAAAATCTCAGAAGGAATTCGGTTATATAAACGTTGCTTCTTTATTACAAAAGATGTGTGGGAAAGATCAACCCAATATTTGATGTGAGCTTCGAAAAGCTTTCGTGCATACCTAATTGACGACTAAATGATGGGAGAGGAGGAAGCTGAGTCGTGTGATCGACTCACTTGTTCCTGCGGTTTCCAAGAAAACTATCTTCTATAGGCTCTTTCTCAGTGATTCTAGTGAGTTTTCTACGAGCCAAAATGGGAATTGCCATAAAATAATGTAATTATTGTTTGTGGTTTCTTATTGTGAGTTCAGGAGATGAAAGCTCCAAAATCTATCTTCTATATATATAAAAATAAGTTGTCTGTCTGTGGATCAGGTGACGTCATGTTTCTGTGTCGGCTGACGTCATGAAGTTAGTTGTCGTCATTTTTGCTATGACGGTGACGTCATTAAAGATATTTAAGACATATATGTTCACGTAGAAATCTATTAATGTTTAAGTTTAAAATGACTGATGAACTTACTATGGCAAAAGCCGATGAAGATGCTCAAAGAGTTTATGCCAAAAAACTTGCTGCTGATAGAGAAAGTCAGAAAAGAAAGCGTGCCGAGGAATCAAAAGAACAGCAAGGAAACAGGCTTGAGGCTAAAGAACGCAAAACCGCGCAGTTAGATGAAGATCCACCTGGACAGCGAGAGTCAAAACATATCAAAACTGAAAATGATAGCGATGATGATTGGGTTTGGGATTTTGACTTGGATAAGGTCATCAATGCCTACCAGATTTTAGTTAAAAAAACAAAGGTTCGGCGTTATGTATTTCATAGTGAAGCTGAAAAATAAAGAAGAAAAAGAAAACTGAAAAAAGAAAAAATGTAAAAAACTAAAAAATACTAAAAAGAAAAAACACTCAAAGAGAAATTACAGACCGGGACACAAATGACGACCGGGACAGAGGGAATATAAATAACGACCGGGACACTCAAAGAGAAATTACAGACTGGGATACCGGGACACAAATGACGACCGGGACACAGGGAATATAAATGACGACCAGGACACAGGTATTTAAGAATATCGTTCAAAGAAAAATTTTTAATTGTAAGAAGACCGTTGAAAGAGAAATTTCTAATTGTAAAATGACTGAAGAACCTACAATGGCAACACCCGAGGAAGCTGCTCAAAACGAATGTATTCAAGCCGAAGTAGCTGAGTTGGTAAAGCGTTATGTTTCAGGTTCTAGGTCCGAGAGGCTCCAGGTTTGAACCTTGGCTTTAGCATTAATACAAAAGAAGAAAAAAACTAAAAAAGGTAAAAACTACAAAAAAATTAAAAAGAAAATATATGGCGCGTAACGACTTACGCGCGCGGGGGGGCTTGGGGGGCGCGAAGCGCCCCACCAACTAGGTGTTGGTGGGCACCACCAACAGCTAGTATATATATAAATAAGTTGTCTGTGTGTGTCTGTCGAGTGACGTCATGTTTGTGTGTCGACTGACGTCATGTTTTCGACTGAAGAAATTACAGATCGGGACACAAATGACGACCGGGACACCGGCACATAGGGAATATAAATGACGACGGGACACTCAAAGAGAAAGCGACCGGGACACAAGGAATGTTCGATTAGCAATCACCATCAACAAAGCACCGGGACACAAATGACGACCGGTACAAAGGAGTATAAATGACGACCAGGACATAAGTAAAAAAAAAACTAAAAAAAACTGAAAAAAAAAGGTAAAAACTAAAAATAAAAAAAAAATAAAAACTAATAAAGAAAACTAAAAAAGCTAAAAAACTAAAAAAACTAAAAAAGAAAAAAAAAAGAAAAAAAGGAAAAAATGAAAAATAAAGGAGAAAAACAAAACTAAAAAAAATAAAAATAAAAAAAAACTAAAAAGAAAAAAAACTTAAAAAACTAAAAAAAAGTAAAAACCAAAAAAAAAACTAAAAAGAAAAAAAAGAGGAAAAATACAAAAATTTATTTCATCATATACCATTTCAAAAACGAATGTATATACAGACCGGGACACCGGGATACAAATGACGACCGGGACACTGGGAATATAAATGACGACCGGGACACAGGGACACAACTACAACGGGGACGCCGGGGGGCACAGGGGGATTTATAAATGACGACGGGGACACAGGGAATGTTCGATTAGCAATCACCATCAACAAAGCTCAAGGGCAATCATTAGAATTATGAGGTATAACTAAAAAAACTAAAAAAAAGGTAAAAAACTAAAAACTAAAAAAAAGACCAATTCAAAAACGAATGTATATACAGACCGGGACACCGGGGCACAAATGACGACCGGGACACAAGGAATATAAATGACGCCTGGGACACTCAAAGAGAAATCAGAGACTGGGACACCGGGACACAAATGACGACCTGGACACAGAGAATATAAATGACTTCCGGGACACAGGGACACAACTACAACGGGGACGCCGGGGGGCACAGGGGGATATATAAATGACGACGGCGACACAGGGAATGGTCGATTAGCAATCACCATCAACAAAGCTCAAGGGCAATCATTAGAATCATGAGGTATAGATCTGAATACGGATTGTTTTCCCATGGACCATTATATGTTGCATGTTCAAGAGTCGGTAAACCTGACAATCTATTTATATGCACAGACAATGTGACAGCAAAGAATGTTGTATATTCGCAAGTTTTACGTAGTTAAAAACATATATATATATATATATATATATATATATATATATATATATATATATATATATATATATATATATATATATATATATATATATATATATATATATATATATATATTCACAGGTGGGACATAGGGACACAACTACAATGGCGCGTAACTAATATGGCGCGTAACGACTTACGTGCGCGGGGGGGCTTGGGGGGCGCGAAGCGCCACCCCAACAGCTAGTAAGATATAAAAGAAGCAGTTTTTTTATCTGCGATTTTTCTTACTCTAGAAGAATTTGTCCTCTAAATATAAACTCTATCCGCCCGGGGCATCACTGCAAATGCGATGGTCATTGAACTAGTCATCATTTTCTAAGTTAAACGAAACTAAAAATTTGAGTTCAACACAAGTAAGTAGCTGAAATATTCCTTTGCTTTTGTTGATTCAATATATGGGATTTTCAATAATATAGAAAACGAACAGAAACTTGTTTGAAGCTAAGGGGTTGCTACTTCCCTTAATCCTCCGCTCTTGATGCTCAATTTTTACTCATGTTTTAATGAATTTTTATTAGAATGTATCAAATTTAGGATGCTCTTAATTCCTAATATTTTTTTCTTATAACAGTTAAGAAATTGAGAGAAATGAAAAAGGAAGTATTCACTATTAAATTTGTTTTCCCATTCTTTTATAAAACTCGTTATAACTAGATATTTTCAAAATTTAAAACTGAATATAATATTTAAGGCTAATTTTTGAACATTCTATTTCCCATTCATGTTCTTAAAGTCAATTTAAGCGAGACAGTTATAAAACCTAAACTAATTACAGAGTTTAATGCTCTGAATTTTTTTACCTTTAATATTGTGATCTGCAAGTATTTCATACTCACAAACTCATAGTTACGTTACAGGATGGACCCCTCCCCCCATTGCACTTCCTGCCTTGAGGACCATGAAACTGAGAACAGCAATGCCAGGTTGGACTATGAAATCTGGTCTGGTCAACTTTACAGACTTACCACACTCATATTCTAGCTACAATCTATTAATTCATACTTATATTTTTAAATATTAACTATTCAATATTGATTGCCTTTTGCAAACCTTGCAATCAATTTTGTTTTATTCCAAGTACAGTAGACGTTATTTTTACTTACTAGCTTACCAGTTGTGCATTGCTGCAATCTCACAAGGAAAGAAATTGTCCCCTGTAAATTCCACTCCTGTGGAAAAGATTTCCACAGAAAATTCCCCTGGAAATTTCCTCCTCCTAACGGAAAATTTCCCATGACAATTACCTTCTGGAATGTTTTTCCCATGTACAAAATAACGATAGTAATTAAAAATTTAAAAAGTTAGGTTCATTAACTTACCCATCACAAGTTGTTGGATAATTAACATCCAGAAAATGTCAATACTGTGACATTTGAGCAGGAGGAACTATCAAATATATGCTTCCAGGGATCTCTAATTTCTATCAGTACAAAAATATTAAGAAAGCCCAGGGGAGGGGATATAAAAAATGTACCTAAAACCTTTGTAAGAGTGTACTCAACAACTTTTTAAAGTTTATTTGTGATTGGATGAACCCGGGGTTACATATATATATATATATATATATATATATATATATATATATATATATATATATATATATATATATATATATATATATATATATATATATATATATATATATATATATATATATACTAGCTGTTGGGGTGGTGCTTCGCGCCACCCCAACACCTAGTTGGTGGGGCGCTTCGCGCCCCCCCAAGCCCCTCCGCGCGCTTAAGTCGTTACGCGCCATATTAGTTACGCGCCATTGTAGTTGTGTCCCTGTGTCCCACCTGTGAATATAGATAGATTTATATATGTGTTTCAAACTACGTAAAACTTGCGAATATACAACATTCTTGGCTTTCCAATTGTCTGTGCATATACAAAGCCTTATGTACTAATAATGACGTCATATGCAACCGCTCTTTTTACAAACAAACAAACATGCATACACACAACTCGTTTTTATATAGATAGATAGATAGATAGATACAATACAAATTAACTGCGTAAAACTTGCGAATATACAACATTCTTCGCTGTCCAATTGTCGCTGCATATAAATAGATTGTCAGGTTTATCGACCCTCGAACATGCAACGTACAATTGTCCATGGGAAAAACAATCAGTATTAAGATCTATACCACATTTTTCTAATGATTGACCTTGAGCTTTGTTAATGGTGATTGCAAATGCTAATCGAATTGGGAATTGCAATCTTTTAAATTGAAAAGGCAGATCCGTTGGAATCATGGGAATGTGAGGAATAAGAACAGCCTCACCCTCAAAAGGCCCTGTCAAGATTGTGGCCTCTATTAGGTTTTCCATTGTTTTTTTATGGCAAGTCGCGTGCCATTGCAAAGCTTGGGTGGGTTGATATTTCTTAAAAGTATTATTGGTACGCCTATTTTTAGTTGTAGCACGTGTGGTGGAAACCCTGAAAGATCCACGGAATTTAAAAATTCAGATGGATAATTAACCGCTTCATTTGGTTCCAAAACTGTGTCGACTGACTTGTAAAGGACTGCCTGGTCTCGAATCTTGGTCAAAACAATATTGTTGATTTCGTGGACGTCTATATTTTTGGGTGCAAGAATCGCTCTTTCACTTAGCCATTTATTATTTTTATAATTGTTTAGAATATTCGGAATACTTTTTCAATCAATTCATTTTTGGACGTCACTAAATTACAGAAATCAGCAGGTAGTTGTTTACGTCCTGAAATTGAGTCTACTGGGAGCTTTCCGTTTCCAATTGCCAGCAATTGATCTGAAAATGTTTGACCAGTCATCGTTTTGCAATCGGACACGCATATTTGTAGTTAATTTTAATGTTTTACGTGTGCCCATAAATTAGAATTATTCAGGCAAGCATTCATTTCGTCTGCAGGAGTTGATCTAGGTATTATAGGTAATGTTTGCCTGAAATCTCCCGCAAGCAATATTAATGTGCTGCCAAAGGGTTTCGACTTCCCTCGCAAATCTTTCAAGCATTGATCCAGAGCCTCGAGCGATTTTTTGGGTGCCATTGTGCACTCATCCCAAATAATAAGTTTGCATTGCTGCAATACTTTACCCATCCCAGATGATTTGGAAATATTGCACGTGGGAGTTTCTGTAGAATGCAAATTCAGAGGCAATTTCAAAGCGGAATGAGCAGTTCTTCCACCAGGCAGCAATGTTGCGGCTATTCCGGACGACGCATTGCCAACGCTATATCATTTTTTGATCGAATTGATGCCAGAATCAGTTTTATCACAAAAGTTTTACCAGTACCTCCTGGCGCATCCAAAAAGAAAATTTCTCCAACGTTGTTATCGACACAATGCATTATCGTATCATAAATGTCTTTTTGTTCCGACGTTAACTTGGAAATGTTATTTTGTACATACGACAATAGATCACTCGCACTGTAACTTTGTTCACGATCCAATTCTACACATGTCGAAACAGCAGCGATACGGTTAGGTGAAGGCATTCCCAAATCCTGAAGAGGTTTGTTTGCCATACGTACGCACAAATCTTCTATAATAACTAAAGTGTAGTTATAAATTTCTGATATAAAATCAAAAGTCATATCTGACGTCTCTAACTGTTTTCGATGGAGTATATCTTCGGACATTTTTGACTTATATTTTTCCCATAACTTTGTAGGAGCTGATGGAGAGCAAGTTGTTAAAATGATGCCAAACAATGCACGAATTTGACTTGGAGTTTACGTTTCGCACGCGTCATTGATGCAGTTATCCCAGTGTTGGTCATTCTCCAATAAATTCAGAGCTTGGCATGCACTACGGTAAGTGTCATGTATAGTACCGTTTACAGTTCTCAAATACTCAAAGGATGTCGGACTGGGTACATTCACCAAAAGCAGGCGTAGAAAGAAGCATTCATGTTGATTGGGGTGAACGGTGTAGAGTCTTCCTATCGTGGTATTTTTGAAGATGGTAGGTTGGCCGTCGACTGACTTACCCTGTTTTCGACGTTCAAATACTTTATTTTTAGTATTCCACGTGTAATACGAAGGCACTTCAGTATACAGCAGTTTTTTTGCAAAAGAATCATCTTTGCAAAGCGAAAAGAAACCGGTTAACTTTGTATCCGGTGGATTCAGGGCTCTTTGTTGCACGTTGGTTTCCGAGAAATAAACACGTTGACCATTCTGTAAATGTACCGCTAAGTGAACAACAGCTGGACTACGTTCATGTATCGGAAATGAAAGAATTCGCCAAACAGCTTCATTACTGCTTATGTATCTTCCAGCCTGATATTGTACGATTTCGTCGATATCTTTGATTTCGGGCTGCAAGCCAAAAACTGCCATGTCACTGCCTTTGTTGACGTATTTACATATGTATTTGATTGCCTTTACGGAGTTACAGTATTCAACGTTTATGTGTACATTAAATGTTTTTGATAATAATGGGGAATATGGAACAACCCACTGGTTATCTACTTCGATGGTGGTACCGTTACGCTTCTTTATTATTGCTGTTTTACCGCCATCTTCAGTAGATCTTCTTCTATATTGTGGGTAACCATCATTGCCAGTAATTGTGTTGGATACTAAAAGTCGAGGATATTGCTTTGTGCACCTTCCTTTGGCCATGCATGGTGAATTTTCGTTCAGTGCACCGCAAGGTCCATGTATCATATTTTTTACAATAATATCATGTAACCCCTTATCGACATTTTCATCTGGTATTTCAGCGGAAATCACATCATCAATTTCGTTCGAAGTAATTTTTTTATGTAGCCAGATTAGTATATGTGCGTGTGGCAAACCTCGTTTTTGCCATTCCACTGAGTACATCCAGCATCGCACTGACCCAAACACTTCAAAATTTACTATGTAGTTTATCAGTGATTTCATGCCGGAAGACACGGGCCGTAATGTCATGTCTATGAACCGCCGATTGTCCTTGAAGTAAAAGCTGCAGTATCTCGTCCAAAGATTGATTACATGTAAATGTAATAAATAAATCTGGACGACCATAGAGACGAACATACGCAATAGCATCTTGAGCATATTCATGCATATGACGGGGACTGCCAGCATATGACGAAGGTAAAATCGTTAATCTTCCAACGTTTGTGGTATTACCGTCATTTATAACTGCATCTCGCAAATGAATGTATTGTTCAGAGCGGAGCTTGGTCTGATTCAGGCGGATATATAGCAAACGTTCTGATTCAATTTTAGCATACATATCAACGACGAATTGGTGAAACAATTGACGGCATTTTAAAATATAATTTTCTTCATCCTGCCGAATCATTAGTCTATAGGAATAATAATGCATTGCACTGCATTTCTTATTCATTTCTTTGTTAGTGGCTGGATTCATCAATTTAATATTAAAGTGATAGCCGTCGGCTCAATCCCAAAAAATGATAGGATATTGTAGGGCATCGTAGCATCGATGAGTTTCTGCAATTCTTAACAACTGAGCGTTTCGCTTATGAAGAATAATATCTCGAGGTAAAAACTGATCACCGACCATAACGATTGCCACTTCGTCGATAGTTGGAGCATTGTATCTACGCACATGTTGGCCAGGAGGCGTTTTGTCAGCGGAAATAACAATTTAATGCTTATCAGTAGGCATCAAATCGATGGCTGTTTTGAACAGACGCACTAAATTATTATTTTCGTGGAAAAGATGTTGCAATTGGGAAACGATTGTCCTTTCAATGTTGGGAGAAATTTCGCAACGTGCATTCAATTCCGAATTTCTATCACTGATGAAGTACAATTGTAAAAATTTATGATTCTCGCCTGAGAATGGTAGAAGGGACCCTGCTCTATGATAAATTTGCCCTTTTACTTTGAAAGTAGACATAAATTGATCTGGATTTTCGATTTGGGCTCCAAACGACGTCATTTGGAAACATGAGTTATATTTTCTGATTTGTGACAAAAAACGCTTAGATTCTGACGTAGTTCCAGTAAGGAAAGTCTTCAATGGCTCTGGTGGTGCAGCCAATAGAGGAAGTTTAACTTTTCCTGAGGCGTAATACATTCCCATTGTTTCACCATTGAATTTCAAGGCCTTGCAATAGGGACAAATTTTAGACATAGTCCCGATTTGAACACATCTACTCAAGCTATAATCATCGACTGGGCTGTACCTGAATGCCAGGCGATAACTTTCAGGTTGCTCTGATTCCTCGGCACGCTTTCTTTTCTTACTTTCTCTATCAGCAGCAAGCCTGATTTCTTGCTGTTCTTGTGATTCCTCGGCACGCCTTCTTTTTTCACTTTCTCTTTTAGCAGCAAGTCTGGTTTCATGTTGCTCTGGTAGTTCCTCGGCATGCCTTCTTTTTTCACTTTCTCTTTTAGCAGCAAGTCTGGTTTCATGTTGCTCTGGTAGTTCCTCGGCACGCCTTCTTTTTTCACTTTCTCTTTTAGCAGATAGATTAGGTTGGAGGAGGAGCGTGCGTAGCTGTGTTGGCCTCAGGCGGCTTGGTGCTGCAGTGAGTTATTAGTAGTAGTAGTAGTAGTAGTTTTAGCAGCAAGTCTGGTTTCGCGTTGCTCTGGTAGTTCCTAGGCACGCTTTCTGTTCTTTCTTTCTCTATCAGCCTCAAGCCTGTTTCCTTGCTGTTCTTTTGATTCCTCGGCACGCTTTCTTTTCTTACTTTCTCTATCAGCCTCAAGCCTGTTTCCTTGCTGTTCTTTTGATTCCTCGGCACGCTTTCTTTTCTTACTTTCTCTATCAGCAGCAAGTTTTTTGGCATAGACTCTTTGAGCATCTTCCTCGGCTGTTGCCATTGTAAGTTCATCAGTCATTTTACAGTTAAACATTAATAGATTTCTACGTGAACGCATGTCTTAAATATCTTTAATGACGTCACCGTCATAACAAAAATGACGACAACTAACTTCATGACGTCAGTCAACACACAAACATGACGTCACCCGACAGACAGACCCACACATCCACAGACAACTTATTTATATATATATATATATATATATATATATATATATATATATATATATATATATATATATATATATACTACTACTACTACTACTACTACTAATAACTCACTGCAGCACTAAGCCGCCTGAGGCCAACACAGCCACGCACGCTCCTCCTCCAACCTAATCTATTTAAAGCCTCCCTCTTTACACCCTCTCAGGAAGTTCCCATTTCCTTTAAATCTTTATTTATGACATCCTCCCAACCCAGACAAGGACGACCTGCTTTCCGTGTAGCCCTAGACGGTTGGCCAAAAAGGACAATCTTTTTGTAATCTGTCATCCTTCATCCGTAGAACGTGGCCTAGCCATCTCAACCTTTCTTTCATTATAGCCCCAGAAAGCGGGATTGAACCACACTTTTCGTACAACCTACTGTTTGAAATACGGTCAGTCAGCCGGGTACCCAGAACAATCCGTAGGCAATTTCTCTGGAAAACATCTAGTAAATTTTCATCTGCTTTTCGGAGTGCCCATGCTTCAGAGCCATATTTGACCACTGTCATCACTGTAGCTTCCAATATTCTAATCTTGGTATTTAGACTTATCTTTCTATTCTTCCAAACTTTTTTTAACTGTGAAAAAACACCCTGAGCCGTAGCTATTCTACTTTTAACATCTTCACTGCTCCCACCATCTTTACTAATAATGCTACCAAGGTAACTGAAGCTCCCAACCTGATCGATCTTTTCGTTACCTAATGTCACCTGTTCATCTTCACTTATTCCTAGCCTTAGTGACTTAGTCTTCTTAACATTAATTTGCAAGCCTATTTTAGCACCCTGAACTCGCAAAACCTCTAAAAATTCATTCATTTTGCTCACACTTTCATCTAACATGCTTAAATCATCAGCATAATCTAAGTCCAGGAGCGTTCTTCCTCCCCATTTGATTCCATGGTCTCCAATTGCCTTTCCTGTGCTCCTTAAGACGAAGTCCATCATAATGATCCATATAAAGGGATCATTACCGTATCCCCCATATAAAGGGGGATAGATATAGTTACCCCTGAGTAAGGAAATTAAGCATTTAGTGCTGACATTCAAATGCCTTATAAAACTAATGCGCAAAAAGCTAGTTTGTGACAATGTAAAAGAAATATCAAAACTGAAAATGCGCATCCGGATTTTAACGGAGAAACATTTAATTACTGTTTTACTTGCAAGCTCAGAAGCTTGGAAACCTTAAAATGGGTGGATCACATGGAAAATACTGGGGTTTATAGGGGAATCCCTTCTTACCGTTGAAATGTATTTGTTAGTCAGAGACGTACTCTGTGTCCATTTATGCAACAGGTTTATGTTATTCTTATTAAAGTATTGAAACATCTGATGTTGTATATCTAGGCAAATTTGGAAGCTCGAATGTTTTTTGGGAGCACAAAAAAAAAATCTTGTCTGAATTGTAAATTTCAGTTACTCTTGGACTACGAAATATTTCATTATAAATAACTATGGCTGCATTTGTAGCCAAACATTGACGGAGATGAAATTTTTTCATGAAGAGGAAAGATAGCAAAATACTTTAAAAATAACTATTGGTCCCAAATAGTTGAAGTTCACCCGTTCTTAGATATTTTAGGAACAGTCTGAGCGTTATATACCTCCTATGCACATGTATCATAAAGAATTAGTTTGTTTTAATATGTTTTTTTCTTTCTTCTACTTCGAAAAATTTATCCTTGTGACTCATGTGCACTTTCATTGTTGACAGGACAGCGTTGGCAAGATGGCGTGCAGCAGAAATGGGGACCCTAAAAGCCAAAGATAGACGACCTTACCTTGCAACAGAGTGTGATGATTTACAGGAAGCAGAAAAATGGAGGATGCAAATTATAAGAGAAATCTCTAAAAAAGTATCACAAATTCAAAATGGTAATTAATATATCATATTCTTTTTGAATCATCTACTTTAAAAACAGACATAGCCATATGGATCAAAATGAAACAAACTGGTTTAGAATTAAGCATAGTGTAAACCACCATATTTTTGATAGTTCAAAAAATACAGCCATAAATATATCTGAACACAGGGGGAAGAGGTCTGAAAGACTCCTGTGAAAATGGCGAATAAAAATGCACATTTCCCCCACTGATTCTGAAGTAAAAATCGTCCAGTACATAAGCGGCAATTAGATTTTTCGACCTTTTTCCCTCTGGGTTATGGAGAAACAAATTTAAAGAGCGATTAACAGAAGCTTAAACTCAAAAGTATATGCATCAAATCCATTAGTACAGTCTTAGTACTGTCTATATGCATTTCTCTCTAAAATAATTTAGATTTTTTCGTCATTGCTATTGAGTTACATTTATGTTCTTTTCTCAGTATACTAGGCATGAAGGGATTTTAGTTAGTTAAATTAAATCTGTAATTTGGAAAGCTGTTTTTTTCTTCTCTGCAAATTTAAAGTTCTTTTTTTTAATATAAGAAGAAAGGCTTCTAAACATTGTTTGAGAGAAAGGGCATTGTTGTGGTCAGTAAGATTTCATTTATGTTGTTTTGTCTTAAACCGAACAATCTGACGGGCTCCGTTTTGCTTAGGCATGCGACACTTTTTTATCACTCAAGGACTATTTCGGGGAAGGGGTTTTGATTCGTGCATAAGGCTCTAGAAATTCAGGAACTTGTCCCAAAGGGGAACATTTTGCCTTAAAGGGAGAGGTTAGGACCATTATTTATTCTCATAATGCCCCCTCCCTATTTGGAAAAAATCATCTCCTCCAAATACAAGTCTTGCTGCCTTCCAGATAAAAATAATTTAACCCATTCTTCTAAGGAAACATTGAAATAGTGTCCCTATTGTCATAGTAAGACGCTTCTAAGTGCAAACCAAGGTAAAGTTAATGTCAAGTCATGAACTTCAAAACAAATTTATTTGCCATTTTCAAAGACTAAGTACGTCTTTATGGTATCCAGAGGCTTCTAGAATTGGCCATTTGTCGGTGTTCTCATGCAGTCCGCGGCCAGTATGTTTGAAACTGGGTCAAGTGTGGCCCCTTGCCATACGTCCTCTAGCTGAAACACTTAATTGTTATAAGTAAAGCTATCACTTTTTTTTAGAGAATTACTTTGATTGATTCAATGGTTTCTTTGTACCTATTCCTGGTTGGTTCAATGTAAAAAAAAAGGGAGTAGTGTGCTTTAAATTATAAAAAGCTATTAAAGAAACGATGTCAAAAGTTATATTAATTACAAAAAAGATGTTGCTTTAAGTTACAAGGCCTAAAAGTAGTTCATGTAACCTGTATAGACGTAACTTGATTATTCTCGTCTTGTCACATGAATAGTATGGCCATCTAATAAAGTAAATTGAATGGTATAAGGGAACTGCTAAAATTAGTTGTTTTTTTTTTTTGTTTTTTTTAACTAATACCCATAGTCTGAAGTGATTGTGTGGAATGCGGTTGTTAAGAAAATTAGCGACTTATCCTAGTGACTGTACAAATGTCAATAGAAAATCGACGAAGTCTTAAAGGCAAATAAGTAGAATGGAGTTTCAGTAACAAAAAATTCAATGAAATGACTTCAGCAAAGTCTTACTAAAATAAACCTCACGTTGAAATTATTATAACTTGGATTGCTCAATTCTATCCGTGGCTTCACGCAAAAATGTACATTTTGTATTAAGTTTCATCCCTCTTCGTCGCAGATTAATGCGTCACAATTGTTTGCCGACTGCGCATGAATATACCTAGTTGATCTGTTAAGTTAGTTATAGCCTTAGGGAAATGATGATGTCTGATAAATTAATTTTGTATGTTCAAGCCCATAGATTTACCTTAAATAAAAATAATAAAAACCACTTGAAGAGGCATTTCTTAAATTCTTTGTTTTAGTAATATCTACGAATCTATGTCTCAGTTTTTTGTAGCTTATGTTTTCGTTTGCAACTGAGTAATTTGATTTTAGAGTTTCTGAATTTCTTCTGTTTGGGTAATCTTACAAAAAAAGAACTTATGTAAATTCTGGGCATAGCAGAAAATAAAATAGCTGTAAAAACTAGTCTGTTTAGTTAATCTGTGAAAAAAAAATGAGTTCATTGTTGATGACTTGATCGCGACTCAGATTTGCTTTTAGTTGTTCCACCTTACCCGCCGAATCACTGTTTGATTTTTTTTTTTTGTCTTTTCAGCTGGCTTAGGCGAATTCAGGATCAGAGATTTGAATGATGAAATTAATAAATTACTTCGTGAAAAAGGGCATTGGGAGGTTAGGATATCAGAGCTTGGTGGTCCAAACTATCAGAAACTTGGTCCAAAGATGCTTGATGAAGAAGGGAAAGAAGTGCCTGGAAATAGAGGATACAAGTACTTTGGAGCTGCAAAAGATCTGCCTGGTAAATTTCATTTTAAAACAGAGAACATTTTGTTAGTAATATTCTTCATTGTTGGCTAAGATGAATTGGTAAAAAATCAGCTCCAAAAAGGTTTAGCATAAGTACTAGTATATCAGTGAACAAAATACATAAAATTCGATTCTTAAACTCACAGCTTCAATAAATAGAGTCAATAAAGATAAGATTCAATCAGTTGAGTCAATAAAGAAAATTTTTCTTTAAGACTTAGATGAATAACAATCTTAAAAAAGTGGTAAAATTATTATTGCAGTTTGATTTATTCTAGCTATTTTTTTGACGAATGATAAATCCCCTAAAAAATAAACAAAATATACAGCGAAAAGAATTCGCCTCGTATGTCAAGGCCTGGAATGCACATAATATAACTTTCTGGCTTTTAACTCTTATATAAATAATATATATCTATTAATATATTATAAATAATATATATATATATTATAGATAATATATATCTATATCTATATAATAAAATAATATATATCTATATATTAGAATAAATAATATTCTAAAAATAAATAGCTCCAAGCTGCAGAAAGTATCAAATAATATCATAGAAAACAATTGGAGGAAGTCCGTTCTAAATTCTTTACGACATTTTCTTAAACTCACAAGTGTAATTATCTATGTAAAAATTCGATAATTTTCACATTAAATAATCAGTATGGTGAAATTGAAACGGGCGATTTGTGCTCTTTGCCAACTTTTTCTTTTATTGTCTTATGAACTTAATTGATAATGCCTATTAATGGCTCAAGTTTGTTTAAGAGAAAAAAAAAGCCGAGAACGATCTTGTTTGTATTGACATATTTCTGTTTCGAGGGGTCTTCCTATAGACCGTTGGTCGTAAAACGCTGGTGAAACACATGTTTGATCTAAAATTAAAAGATATTATATTTTTTAAGGACCCAAATCGACTGGAGGGCATCCAACCTTCCTTCCAACACCTTTTCTGCCACTGCAGCCCCAGAAGTCATCAAATCAAAGTTACAACATAAAGATTTTAATCAGAACTTTCGAAAGTTCCAGATGATATATCCTTGAGGGCAACAAAGGCCCTAAGTTTTGCAAGTAGCCTAAAACAAAGGTTTGCAGATGTATCTAATTATAGTACTTAGCTATAGAATGGATGCTATTGCTTGCTCCAGTCGGGTTCATGCACATATTTTGGTCTACATAATCTCAGGGCCCTCGAAACGGTATCCTCCCCATTCCCACTGCATAAATATAAACAAGTTCACCTCTATCGACTATGACGGTTCAGCATTCCTTTTAAAACGATTCTAAATGACAAAACTACTGTCCTAGACCAAAGGACGATAATCACATGTGTCTCATATGGGGTTTAACCTTGTTTCTGAAACAGATAAGCGAAGGGTTCTAGTGCCTAAACTAGGGTTATAAGGCCTCAACCCCCTTCCCAACCCAATCCCAACATTGTAAATATAGCCATATTGTACCTCTTTTGATTTTCGACTGAACAGGAACCTTTGGGATCCAATTCTTACTATTAAATTTATTGCCACTACTACTACTACTAACAACCCTCACTCTAGCAACAAGCCTCCTGAGGCCAACTTAGCTTCGCACGCTTATCCCTCATCCACCATCCTAATCTATTCAACTCCTCCCTCTATACACCCTCAAGGGAAGTTCCCATTGCCATCAAATCTTTCCTAGTGAAATCCTCCCACCACAACCGGGGATAACCTGCTTTTCGTTTTGCCCTAGACGGTTGGCCAAAAAGGAAAATATTTGTCAATCTGTGTTCCTTCTTCTGTAGAACTTCCCCTATCCATCTCAACCTTTCTCTCATTATAGCCCTAGAAAGCGGTATTGAACCACACTTTTCTTACAGCCTACTGTATTGCTTGAAAAAATTTCTAGTGTTTAGTATTTTTAAGGTGTACGTGAGTTATTTGAACAAGAACCACCCCCACCTCCCAGAAAAACACGAGCAGAGCTTATGAAAGATGTTGATGCTGACTACTATGGGTACAGAGATGATGATGATGGCATTTTAGTACAATTAGAAAGGGAGGAAGAAAAGAAGGGTAAGCCTCTTAGTTATACCTGTGTTCGAACTAAAATCTAAGAAATTAGGACTTCCTTGAATAAAGACCATAAGCACACTTTCAACAGGGTCGGGAAGTTGCTTGGGTTTCGGGGCTACCTCTTCTTTCAAATAAGATGTCTTTTCTTAATCTTGCTCCTTGTTTACTGTTGACAAAAAAATACATTTTCACTGCCACAGGATTTATTAGTTTCTTTTATGATAATTTAATTACACTATGGTCATATAGGAATCACAAAATCATAATCCAAAGAGTTTTACTTCTTTTTCTAATACAGATTTGAACTTATACTGTCAGAAATAGAGAGCACATATTTGCAAGGCCTTGAAATTCAATGGTGAAACAATGGGAATGTGTTGCGCCTCAGGAAAAGTTAAACTTCCTCTATTGGCTGCACCACCAGAGCCATTGAAGACTTTCCTTACTGGAACTACGTCAGAATCTAAGCGTTTTTTGTCAAAAATCAGACAATACAACTCATGTTTCCAAATGACGTCGTTTGGAGCCCAAATCGAAAATCCAGATCAATTTATGTCTACTTTTAAAGTAAAAGGGCAAATTTATCATAAAGCAGGGTCCCTTCTACCATTATTAGGCGAGAATCATAAATTTTTACAATTGTACTTCATCAGTGATAGAAATTCTGAATTGAATGCACGTTGCGAAATTTCTCCCAACGTTGAAAGGACAATCGTTTCCCAATTGCAACATCTTTTCCACGAAAATAATAATTTAGTGCGTCTGTTCAAAACAGCCATCGATTTGATGCCTACTGATACTCATAAAATTGTTATTTCCGCTGACAAAACGCCTCCTGGCCAACATGTGCGTAGATACAATGCTCCGACTATCGACGAAGTGGCAATCGTTATGGTCGGTGATCAGTTTTTACCTCGAGATATTATTCTACATAAGCGAAACGCCCAGTTGTTAAGAATTGCTGAAACTCATCGATGCTACGATGCCCTACAATATCCTATCATTTTTTGGGATGGAGCCGACGGCTATCACTTTAATATTAAATTGATGAATCCAGCCACTAACAAAGAAATGAATAAGAAATGCAGTGCAATGCATTATTATTCCTATAGACTAATGATTCGGCAGGATGAAGAAAATTATATTTTAAAATGCCGTGAATTGTTTCACCAATTTGTCGTGGATATGTATGCAAAAATTGAATCAGAACGTTTGCTATATATCCGCCTGAATCAGACCAAGCTCCGCTCTGAACAATACATTCATTTGCGAGATGCAGTTATAAATGACGGTAATACCACAAACGTTGGAAGATTAACAATTTTACCTTCGTCATATGCTGGCAGTCCACGTCATATGCATGAATATGCTCAAGATGCTATTGCGTATGTTCGTCTCTATGGTCGTCCAGATTTATTTATTACATTTACATGTAATCAATCTTGGGACGAGATACTGCAGCTTTTACTTCAAGGACAATCGGCGGTTCATAGGCATGACATTACGGCACGTGTCTTCCGGCAAAAGTTGAAATCACTGATAAACTACCTTGTAAAACATGAAGTGTTTGGGTCAGTGCGATGCTGGATGTACTCAGTGGAATGGCAAAAACGAGGTTTGCCACACGCACATATACTAATCTGGCTACATAAAAAAATTACTTCAAACGAAATTGATGATGTGATTTCCGCTGAAATACCTGATAAAAATGTCGATAAGGGGTTACATGATATTATTGTAAAAAATATGATACATGGACCTTGCGGTGCACTGAACGAAAATTCACCATGCATGGCCAAAGGAAGGTGCACAAAGCAATATCCTCGACTTTTAGTACCCACAACAATTACTGGCAATGATGGTTACCCACAATATAGAAGAAGATCTACTGAAGATGGCGGTAAAACAGCAATAATAAAGAAGCGTAACGGTACCACCATCGAAGTAGATAACCAGTGGGTTGTTCCATATTCCCCTTTATTATCCAAAACATTTAATGCACATATAAACGTTGAATACTGTAACTCCGTAAAGGCAATAAAATATATATGTAAATACGTCAACAAAGGCAGTGACATGGCAGTTTTTGGCTTGCAGTCCGAAATCAAAGATTTCGATGAAATCGTAGAATATCAGGCTGGAAGATACATAAGCAGTAATGAAGCTGTTTGGCGAATTCTTTCATTTCCGATACATGAACGTAGTCCAGCTGTTGTTCACTTAGCGGTACATTTACAGAATGGTCAACGTGTTTATTTCACGGAAACCAACGTGCAACAAAGAGTCCTGAATCCACCGGATACAACATTAACAGCTTTTTTTTCGCTTTGCAAAAATGATTCTTTTGCGAAAAAACTGCTGTATACTGAAGTGCCTTCGTATTACACGTGGAATACTAAAAATAAAGTATTTGAACGTCGAAAACAGGGTAAGTCAGTCGACGGCCAACCTACCATCTTCAAAGATACCACGATAGGAAGACTCTACACCGTTCACCCCAATCAACATGAATGCTTCTTTCTACGCCTGCTTTTGGTGAATGTACCCGGTCCGACATCCTTTGAGTATTTGAGGACTGTAAATGGTACTATACATGACACTTACCGTAGTGCATGCCAAGCTCTGAATTTATTGGAGAATGACCAACACTGGGATAACTGCATCAATGACGCGTGCGAAACGTCAACCCCAAGTCAAATTCGTGCATTGTTTGGCATCATTTTAACAACTTGCTCTCCATCAGCTCCTACAGAGTTATGGGAAAAATATAAGTCAAAAATGTCCGAAGATATACTTCATCGAAAACAGTTAGAGACGTCAGACATGACTTTTGATTTTACACCAGAAATTTATAACTACACTTTAGTTGTTATAGAAGATATTTGCATAAGTATGGCAAACAAACCTCTTCAGGGTTTGGGAATGCCTTCACCTAACCGTATCGCTGCTGTTTCGACATGTGTAGAATTGGATCGTGAACAAAGTTACAGTACGAGTGATCTATTGTCGTATGTACAAAATAACATTTCCAAGTTAACGTCGGAACAAAAAGACATTTATGATACGATAATGCATTGTGTCGATAACAACGTTGGAGAAATTTTCTTTTTGGATGCGCCAGGAGGTACTGGTAAAACGTTTGTGATAAAACTGATTCTGGCATCAATTCGATCTAAAAATGATATAGCGTTGGCAATTGCGTCGTCCGGAATAGCCGCAACATTGCTGCCTGGTGGAAGAACTGCTCATTCCGCTTTGAAATTGCCTCTGAACTTGCATTCTACAGAAACTCCCACGTGCAATATTTCCAAATCATCTGGGATGGGTAAAGTATTGCAGCAATGCAAACTTATTATTTGGGATGAGTGCACAATGGCACACAAAAAATCGCTCGAGGCTCTGGATCAATGCTTGAAAGATTTAAGAGGGAATTCGAAACCCTTTGGCAGCACATTAATATTGCTTGCAGGAGATTTCAGGCAAACATTACCTATAATACCTAGATCAACTCCTGCAGACGAAATGAATGCTTGCCTGAAAAATTCTAATTTATGGGCACACGTAAAAACATTAAAATTAACTACAAATATGCGTGTCCGATTGCAAAACGATGACTCTGGTCAAACATTTTCAGATCAATTGCTAGCAATGGGAAACGGAAAGCTCCCAGTAGACTCAATTTCAGGACGTATACAACTACCTGCTGATTTCTGTAATTTAGTGACGTCCAAAAATGAATTGATTGAAAATATATTTCCGAATATTCTAAAAAATTATAAAAATAATAAATGGCTAAGTGAAAGAGCGATTCTCGCACCCAAGAATATAGACGTCCACGAAATCAACAATATTGTTTTGACCAAGATTCAAGACCAGGCAGTCCTTTACAAGTCAGTCGACACAGTTTTGGAACCAAATGAAGCGGTTAATTATCCATCTGAATTTTTAAATTCCATAGATCTTTCAGGGTTTCCACCACACGTGCTACAACTAAAAATAGGCGTACCAATAATATTGTTACGTAACATAAACCCACCAAAGCTTTGCAATGGCACTCGACTTGCCGTAAAAAAAACAATGGAAAACCTAATAGAGGCCACAATCCTGACAGGGCCTTTTGAGGGTGAGGCTGTTCTTATTCCTCGCATTCCCATGATTCCAACAGATCTGCCTTTTCAATTTAAAAGATTGCAATTCCCAATTCGATTAGCATTTGCAATCACCATTAACAAAGCTCAAGGTCAATCATTAGAAAAATGTGGTATTGATCTTAATACTGATTGTTTTTCCCATGGACAATTGTACGTTGCATGTTCGAGGGTCGGTAAACCTGACAATCTATTTATATGCAGCGAGAATTGGACAGCGAAGAATGTTGTATATTCTCAAGTTTTACGAAGTTAGTTGTATTTCGGAACAGACTGTTGTATATTCACAAGTTTTACGTAGTTAATTTGTATTGTATCTATCTATCTATCTATCTATATAAAAACGAGTTGTGTGTATGCATGTTTGTTTGTTTGTAAAAAGAACGTTTGCATATGACGTCATTATTAGTACATACGGCTTTGTATATGGACAGACAATGGGAAAGCCAAGAATGTTGTATATTCGCAATTTTTACGTAGTTTGAAACACATATATAAATCTATCTATATTCACAGGTGGGACACAGGGACACAACTACAATGGCGCGTAACTAATATGGCGCGTAACTAATATGGCGCGTAACGACTTACGCGCGCGGGGGGGCTTGGGGGGGGCGCGAAGCGCCCCCACCAACTAGGTGTTGGGGTGGCGCGAAGCGCCACCCCAACAGCTAGTATATATATATATATATCTATATATATAAAAATAAGTTGTCTGTCCGTTACGCCAGATTAACTAAAAAAAAACTAAAAAAAGGAAAAAACTGAAAAATAGAAGAGAAAAAGAAAACTAATAAAATTTTAGGCTAAAAAAGGTAAAAAACTAAAAACTAAAAAAAAAACTGAAAAAACTAAAAAAAGGCAAAAACTACAAAAAAACTAAAAACTAATAAAAAAAAAATAAAAAGGCTAAAAAACTAAAAAAACTAAAAAAAACTAAAAAAAGGTAAAAAACTAAAAAAAACTAAAAACTAAAAAAAAAATAAAAAAAGGAAAAAACTGAAAAATAGAAGAGAAAAAGAAAACTAAAAAAATTAAGAATAAAAATAAAAAAAAAAAAAAAAAAGATAAAAACTAAAAAAAGTAAAAAGAAAAACGAAAAAAAAACTAAAAAAGCTAAAAAAAAGGTAAAAACCAATAAAAAACTAAAAAGAAAAAAAAGAAAAAACTAAAAAAAATTTTCATCTAAAAAACTAAAAAAAACTAAAAAAGGTAAGAACTAAAAAAGAAAAAAATAAATGACGACACTCAAAGAGAAAGCGACCGGGACAAAAGGAATGTTCGATTAGCAATCAACAAAGCACCGGGACACGGAGTATAAATGACGACCAGGACATAAGTAAAAAAAAAACTAAAAAAACTAAAAAGAAGGTAAAAACTACAAAAAAACTAAAAAGAAAAAAAACCCCCTAAAAACTAATAAAAAACTAAAAAATCTAAAAATCTAAATAAACTAAAAAAGAAAAAAAATAAAAAAGGAAAAAAATAAAGGAGAAAAACAAAACTAAAAAACGAATGTATATACAGACCGGGACACCGGGATACAAATGACGACCGGGACACAGGGAATATAAATGACCATACATAAGCCATAATGATCAGGACATAAGTAAAAAATATAAATGACGACCGGGACACAGGGACACAACTACAACGGGGACGCCGGGGGGCACAGGGGGATATAAATGACGACCGGGACACCGGGACAGGGAATGGTCGATTAGCAATCACCATCAACAAAGCTCAAGGGCAATCATTAGAATCATGAGGTATAGATCTGAATACGGATTGTTTTCCCATGGACCATTATATGTTGCATGTTCAAGAGTCGGTAAACCTGACAATCTATTTATATGCACAGACAATGGGACAGCAAAGAATGTTGTATATTCGCAAGTTTTACGTAGTTAAAAACATATATATAATATATCTATCTATATTCACAGGTGGGACATAGGGACAAAACTACAATGGCGCGTAACTAATATGGCGCGTAACGACTTACGCGCGCGGGGGGGGGGGCTTGGGGGGGCGCGAAGCGCCCCCACCAACCAGGTATGACGACACTCAAAGAGAAAGCGACCGGGACAAAAGGAATGTTCGATTAGCAATCAACAAAGCACCGGGACACAGGGAGTATAAATGACGACCAGGACATAAGTAAAAAAAAAACTAAAAAAACTAAAAAGAAGGTAAAAACTACAAAAAAACTAAAAAGAAAAAAAAACTAAAAACTAATAAAAAAACTAAAAAATCTAAAAATCTAAATAAACTAAAAAAGAAAAAAAAGAAAAAAGGAAAAAAATAAAGGAGAAAAACAAAACTAAAAAACGAATGTATATACAGACCGGGACACCGGGATACAAATGACGACCGGGACACAGGGAATATAAATGACCATACATAAGCCATAATGACCAGGACATAAGTAAAAAATATAAATGACGACCGGGACACAGGGACACAACTACAACGGGGACGCCGGGGGGCACAGGGGGATATAAATGACGACCGGGACACCGGGACAGGGAATGTTCGATTAGCAATCACCATCAACAAAGCTCAAGGGTAATCATTAGAATCATGAGGTATAGATCTGAATACGGATTGTTTTCCCATGGACCATTATATGTTGCATGTTCAAGAGTCGGTAAACCTGACAATCTATTTATATGCACAGACAATGGGACAGCAAAGAATGTTGTATATTCGCAAGTTTTACGTAGTTAAAAACATATATATATAATATATCTATCTATATTCACAGGTGGGACATAGGGACACAACTACAATGGCGCGTAACTAATATGGCGCGTAACGACTTACGCGCGCGGGGGGCTTGGGGGGGCGCGAAGCGCCCCCACCAACTAGGTGTTGGGGTGGCGCGAAGCGCCACCCCAACAGCTAGTATATATATATATATATATATATATATATATATATATATATATATATATATATATATATATATATATATATATATATATAAATAAGTTGTCTGTGGATGTGTCTGTCAGGTGACGTCATGTTTGTATGTTGACTGACGTCATGAAGTTAGTTGTCGTCATTTTTGTTATGACGGTGACGTCATTAAAGATATTTAAGACATGCGTTCACTTAGAAATCTATTAATGTTTAACTTTCCAATGACTGATGAACTTACAATGGCAACAGCCGAGGAAGATGCTCAAAGAGTCTATGCCAAAAAACTTGCTGCTGATAGAGAAAGTCAGAAAAGAAAGCGTGCCGAGGAATCAAAAGAACAGCAAGGAAACAGGCTTGAGGCTGATAGAGAAAGAAAGAACAGAAAGCGTGCCATTCTCATATAGCGTTGGCAATTGCGTCGTCTGGAATAGCCGCAACATTGCTGCCTGGTGGAAGAACTGCTCATTCCGCTTTGAAATTGCCTCTGAATTTGCATTCTACAGAAACTCTTACGTGCAATATTTCCAAATCATCTGGGATGGGTATAGTATTGCAGCAATGCAAACTTATTATTTGGGATGAGTGCACAATGGCACACAAAAAATCGCTCGAGGCTCTGGATCAATGCTTGAAAGATTTGCGAGGGAAGTCGAAACCCTTTGGCAGCACATTAATATTGCTTGCGGGAGATTTCAGGCAAACATTACCTATAATACCTAGATCAATATGGCTTTCGATTACTGATTTATATAGCATCCTCAATGCATGTGGATTCAGGTTCCAAGTACCCTTGGCAACCGTTAAAAGACGAGCAGAATATTGTTTTGCAGAGTTAATTTTATGTCTAACATGGTCAGTCCATAATAACTTTCTATCAAGAATAACACCCAAATATTTAACCTTATTTTTAACAGGTATCTCAATTCCATCGTACATTAGCTTTACGGTCGGAAGCTGATGCTTCCTTGAAAATAAAATTGCTTCTGTCTTGGATTTATCAAACACGAGCTTGTTATCTACTGACCAAGTTCGAAAATACCCTTGATGCCAAGGATTCTAAAGTTGATATTTTGCTTGATGTGATAATTGCACAAACATCATCAGCATATGCCTGAATTTTTACATTAGGAATATTTATTTCTAGAAGATCATTTATGTTAACCGACCATAATAGGGGGGATAATATTCCACCTTGAGGACATGATCGCTCCAAAATGCACGAATATTCACCCTTATACGTAACAACTCTATCAGAAAAGTAACTATAAATTAAATTTAAAAGCCCATCAGGACACGATTTAGCCTTTAACTTTTTCAGTATTCCAGGGTGCCATGCGGAGTCAAATGCGCCTTTTATATCAAAAAATATGCATAAAGTAAAGATTTTTTTCTGCATATTCCAACTTTTCGGGAAATATGAAATTTTTAAGCAACTATTCACTAACTTTACCAAACTAGGAGCAAGAACATTGATGTTTTTAATTAGGGTTAAATTTACAATTCCATCTGGGCCTGGGGCCTTTGAACCTTTAATTATTTCTTTTAATTCATTCAAGGAGACTTCGGTAACACCTGATGTGCTATTAATCAAAAAATCTGTAAGTTCTGCTCTAATTTCACCATGGTAATCACTATCAGTTGAATGATCGTCCTTTAAAAACTACTTATTTAGCAATACCTCCCCGGCTTCCGTTACAGAGTTAGTCTTACTGCCGTCATCTTTTGTTACATGTAGTGGCTGAACAATGGCATTACTATTTTTACAAATTTTATGGATTGTATTCCATGGATCCAAATTCGGTTCATCTGCACAGAATTTATTCCAGTCATTCTTTTTAGCATTTAAAATACCCAGTTTGTAATTCTTTTTTGCATTCTTTAAATTAACCTCATTTTCGAGAAAATTGCAGGATTTAAATATCCGTAGCAATCGTCTATACCCTTTTCTAAGTTCCGATAATTCTGAAGTCCACCACCGTGAATACTTTTTGGGAGAGCCACGACTCACTGGAGTTGATTCATTGGTAGCTTTTTGTATTAAGGCTGTTAAAGCATCTACAGCTTTATCTATTTCTTCAGCATCCGTAGTAGGGAGGGAATATAAACTATCTATTTCATTTAAAATAATGTTGCTAAAAACATTCCAGTTAGTTTTTCTGTAATCATACTTGATGTTATTACAAGTTTCCACGATATCTGCCTCAAAAACTAGGTTAAACTTGATATACAAGTGATCAGATAAGGATGGGGGGTCATTTGTCACTTCCCAGCTGTCAACAAATTTTAGTAAATTTAGACCAACTGCTGTGACGTCGGGGCTCGAATATGAAAATTCATACGTTGGCATATCTGGGTCATTCAGTACTACTAATGATTTCCTGGCAACAAAATCCTCAATGGATTTACCTTTCAAATCGGAATAAATATTATTAAGCCACAGTGAACTTTTGGCATTAAAATCTGCCCCCAAAACATAATTTGAATAATTTCTAAGACTATCTATACTTGCTAAATAGCTATCTACTGAGCACAGGGATGGAGGGCAATACATGGATTAAACTAGAATAGTTCTACTTATTCTACTTTTAAGATAAACAGACACTGTAACACATTCATTGGTCGAGATTTCGTAGTGTATATCGCATTTTAGGGATTTATGGACAAGTATAGCAGCACTATAGAATCTTTTCTCAAATGTTGTCTTTGAGAAGGTATTGTACATATTCGGCACACGCGAAAGTTTACCAGATTTATTAATGTAAGGCTCTTGAATAAGCACGACATCAGGGCATAAGTCAACCAGTGTTTTTCTAATTGTGCCGCTGCAGCATAACAATGTTGTAGGTTAATTTGTAGAAACAGTAAGTTATTCTTATACGTATTTACTTGAGACGTGTTCTGCATCCAGGCTACATAATCAATATTCTTTTTTAATTGTTGGGTTATTTCTCTAGCAGTTGGACAATTTTTGTAGTCGTACGATGGATGTGGCTCACAATTGAGCTGTCGCTTATTGCAAGAACGGCAACTAGGGCGACTACTGAAGGATTTAGTACATTCATTATAGTCATGATTACCCATACACCAAGAGCAGGTTAAATCGCCCTTACACTCAGACTTCTTGTGTCCGAAAAGACAACAATTGGTGCATCGTATAAGGTTAATGTAATCTTCGCATTGTAGGCGAAGAAATCCAAAATTGAGGCCTCCTCTTTTTAAAATTTCTCCTCTGATTTTTGGACTCATTTCTAATACGACGCTGCAACTTTTTCCTTTTTCAATAATAGTCACCACTTCCAAGGTTTCTCCAGCAATAACAAGTTTTTCCATATCTGGATTACTATGTTCTATAAATTCTTTGCACTCTGATTTATTTTTGATTATAGGAGCACCGTTCACAAGCATTCTTGGCAGGCGTTTTTTTAATTCCCTCGAAGTATATTTTAGTGCTACTGAATTTTTGTTGAAAGCACAAAGAGCATTGTTTAAATCTTGTTTTGAGTTAAATTCAACAATGATTTTGCCTTCTCGCCCATGTTTGATATTTTTAGCAGAAAATTTGGTGGAATCTTCTCTGATTATTTTACTAATGTCTTGCGCTATTTTTGCCGGTGGTTCTCTCTTTTTTTTTATGATCTTTTGCTTCATTACTGCTTGGCTCAAGAATAATACTAAAGGTTTCAGGACCTTTAACAACACTAGAGTACGATCTACAATTTTTAAGAGAGGATAGGGCCATTGTATCTTTATTTTCCAATTTTTCGTGTAATTTGATTATATTTTGAAGGTTATCGTTCTCGTTGCGCAAAAGTTTTGCATTTTCTTCTAAAAGCTGATGATATAAAATTTGAATTCGCTCACAAATATCGAATGCGTAATCCCTTCCTCCTGGGATTTTCTTTACCTTGGCAAGAATTCCTTTTAAGGCACCGATTAGAGTACTAAAACTCGTTGCGTCTTCTGTGCTTAACTGCAAAAGAGTCTCTTCAGCAGCTTGATTATCGGAAAATTCTTCCATTGTTAGAATCAGAATAAAACACTAGCAAAATCCTTTCATGGCAAGGGATATAGTTCTTCACTCGAGACTCTTAACACGATTTTCACCAATCTGTATAAATCATGTACAATATTATCCTAACCGGGTAGTTGTTCACAGTTCAAAGGCTAGAACCAAACTTATATATATATATATATATATATATATATATATATATATATATATATATATATATATATATATATATATATATATATATATACACCACGAATATGTATATTTTGTATATATATGAAGTATATTATATACTATATATTATATACTGAAATATATATACATATATATATACTCCATGTCTGAAGGTTTGTAGATGACAACTGTTCATCTGAGGGTGGGGGGGGGGGGGGTATGTAGCTGAGCTATCTTTATTTGTTCCTTGCTTTTCTTGATCTTCAATAATTTCTCTATACTATTGTAATATGTTCCCCGAATGAAAGTCAATTTTGAAATAAATATATATGTTCTACATTATTTATTTTTCTTCTTTTTTTTACAGCAATACGTGAAGTAGTCCAAGAATGGAAAAAAGGAAAACAGGGAGACATTGCTGATAATTTGGAAGTAATTTTTTTGATATTTTTTTATTACTTTAGTTTTTTATGCCTTGTAGATAAATTAAGCATTTGCAATTTTCATCCTGACTCAGAATTGATAATGATTTATTTTTCGACAGAGCTTGAACTTTGAAGTTTTTGACTAAAAACCTTGCATTCGTATATTTCAAACGGTAGTTAAATTGCATTGAAAATGCTAATTAGATGTGGATATATTATAGGTTGTATGAGCAAAACCGCAGAGGCTAGTGGCTGATCTCAATATAGAGTTTTTTTTTTAGGAATAAAAATTTAGAACCTTGTGCTTTGATAACTTAGCATTAGATAGAGTCCTCCTTTCCATTCGTAAACATCTAAATTGTTCAAGTTTTCGTTAATCAGTGTTTAATCATGTAAAATCTTTGTTATGGCCACATGGTACGAGCTCTAGTCCCTTTTCTGGATCACTGTCTCTACTTTTTCCAGGGTTTTTCGCAGGATTTCATTGGTTGCTCATTATCTTATGAAGCAATGTTGTCCCTGAAGAATATCTGTCCCGTGTTTATGCTAAATACTTACACAGCTGATTATTACCTTGCCAAGAGCCTGTCGGACATCAGCCATAGAAAAGGAAAAAAACAGGAGTGTGTACTTTTTCGTAACGACCGGAGACAAAATATGTTACTAACTCCGAAACACAACATTATGGTTTTCTTACCTCCGCCTTATAGAAATAAGCTTTCCCTGAAAGTTTCAAAATGATTCCCCGTATTTAAATCAGGACAGGGCACACTTAACGAACTAGGTAAAAAATATGAGATAAGTTATGTTTCAACCAAAAATTGCAAAAAGTCATTCAATCACAATTCCCCACACAAGCTTCATTAGTCTCTAAAAGAGGGGGACTATGAAACAATTTAGACGTTAAGCTATTAAACATTGAAACACATGACAGAAACATGAATTATCTTTAATGAAACCTAATGACTATATAGAATATCTATAATGAGGGATAATTGCTTGGATTCAGACATAAAAGAGAAAAAAAACGTTTAATATCTTGTAATGATCGAAACCAACTAAGTGATTGTAAAATTGTTTTGAAGAAATACTGGCTTCAGCTTCCCGCTTTGTAACCATCGGATTGGTTGGATGTTGTTAGCACTTATCTAATCGTAAAGTGAGACTGCCAAGACTAGTGGCTTCTTACTGAGTAATTGGTGGTTTTGCAAATCTTGCTGTAAGTTTAAATGACCAGGTTGTTAAAGTCAGTTGCATCTACATAATGTGCAAGATGAATGATTAATTGAACATCTTTTCGTCTCAAACTTATAATATAAATGACTTTGACATGGCTTGAAGAGAACTGGCGGTAAATCAGTTGAGGTAATTCGAAATGGGCTTTGGTGCTAGACTATTGTAGGAAAGGTAAAAAAAAAAGTAGAAGAAAAAAAGTAAAAAAGAAAAGTAAAAATAACTTTTGAGCTTTTGAAATTTATTATCAATAATTTCTTTTGTACAGTAGTAGTTTCTAAAGAACTTCAGGATCTTGTAAAGACCGATTTATTTGCTAAAACAAACCCAGTTCTTTGACTAGCCTTTGAGTAACTGAGGAAAGTTGAATTAATGAGAAATAACTTTGATTAGTAATTAAACATGGGATATAAAACGTTTTACGGTAAAGAAATAAATAAGCAGAAATATACAAACTAAGAATGTAAGAGAACTAATAACACATATGAGAAAAAAAAATATATCCGTATATAGAACAGGGTAAGTGTAATGAGATACAGATTAAGCTAGGACTACTGGAAGAATAACCAAACCAGTCCTGAATCGTTTCAAGCATTTCTTGTTTTTTTTTTTTTTTATCCCGAATAATAATGAATTAAAATTGTAGGGAGGTTAAAATAAACTTGCGTATTTACAGTAATAGTGTCGACATGCATGAAGTTAAATTTTTATTTAACTTTTATTTAAATTTATTTAAATTTCATTTAATTTAGATTTATGAAATATTCTGTGTTAATTTGAAGGACTGCTTTCCATTTTGTTGCTAATTTGGCAGTACGGAAATTTTTTGAATATTGAACTACGGGAATTCTCGTGTTTTATTGATAAAGGTGTTTTAAGTGATATTTAACTTAAAAACATTATAAATATAGTTCATCAATTAGAAAACTGGCATCTTTAAGATCCGGTCACAACCGAAGCCATTAGAGAAAAAAGATGTAGGAGTCTTAAATTTTAAATAAAGGGGTTGAGTAATAAAAACACCCTGTAGCAAAAACCGTGACCTTGTTTTAACATTCTCGCTCTAAACTAGCTACAATAACAACAAAATTGTTTATTATTATCAATATAACTTCATCAAATGTGATCTTATAAATCGCTCTAATTGAACCAAGTTTCATTGTGTTGCGGGATCAACATTTTTGTTTGTCCTTTGTTCCCTAGTCCTCTGATTTCAGCTTCTTGCTACAAAAGGGCTCACTAGTTTTTACGGAAAATGTAGACCTCAGGCCGGGTTGATGAATATGATGTTATATTTTGGAAACCTGTGTATAATTCTTGTCCATGGCCAAAAAGGATGATTTTCGCTAGTAGTTAAGCCAGTTCCTACAGTGTATGAGGTGAAGTGGAGTTTCATAGTGTGTGTCGGAGAGGACTATCTTAAGCTATGCAACACAGCTTTCGTTCCATCGAGCCATGTTACTGCTGTCGACTGGAAAGCTCCGTTCTAGCCAGCATGCAGGCAGGCAAAAACTGCGAATCGAAGTTGGACTGAAGTGAAAAGCGCTTAAGATGTGCGACAGTTACCTAGCAGTTTCTGCAAATCCAGTTGCTTTGCAGCAGTTTTGCTTTGGCAAACCCAATTTTGTGGTTTTGGGTTAAATTTGGTAGAATTTTAACATTTCTTAGTCCATTTTTCCCAATGGCGGTAAATTTTGTCTTTACAAACTTTTTTAAAGATAGCCGCATTGGAAATTAATGAAAATCACTGAACTTTGAAACGAACTTTAAACAACTAAATAATGCCAACTTTCAAAGGGCTCCACAGCAACTTTGAGTGAAGTTATAGAACTTCGAATTTTGTTATTATTGTAGCCAGTTTAGAAGGGGATTGCTTCAACAAAACTACCCAAAACAGTTTACATCTTATACCCAAAGTTTCACAGTGTCCATAACACTGAAACTTGTTTTTTGGACAAGCAAAATGTCCTGGAGGGAATAATTGCTGAACGAATTCAAAGAACCCAAAAATAATGAACCAGATGAGAAACAATGTTCGATCCGTAACTTCAAAATGGATCCAACAATATTCGTGACAATATTATTGAACAATATTATAATTATAATTCAATATTATAATTCAACAATATTATAGAAATTTGATGCTTGCAAGCGCAATCACTATGGACTCACAATCATAACCACTGCTAGGGATACTTTGCTGTACTTGTGTCATAATCTAACTAAATTAAAAAAATTAGCTTAAAACATTTGTTAATATTTTGTATTTTGTAAAAAGACACATCTTGTGTCACCTTTGAATTAACCTTTACAAGAATAGGTTTCACTTAGATACCCAATCGTATCCAAGAATATGCTTAAAATACTCATTTTCTATAAATACTTAAAAAAACAAGACGTATTTTCAGAAGATGTGGCTGAAAATCTGCATTGCAAAAAGTTAAGTTTCTTGACAATACACTTTAGGTCAGTTGGGTAGTATTGTCTTTTTATCAGCTCTTTCTAAGGAAGTTTTTAATAAGCTTGGTTAGAACATGCAAGGACAGGATGACATTTTAGGAGGTAGTGTGCGTTAGAAATATATAGCCTAAATTAGAAACTGGCTAGATTACAGATAGCCTAAATTAGAGACTAAACTACAATACATTACGCACAATGCGAAGAAGATTTAAATTTTCACGAGAAAAGTAAGACATCTTATACGCTGATGAAAGACCTGGTAATGCGAATCCATGACATTTGTAAGTGTAGCCTGAAAAATTGTATGACCTTTTTTAGTATAGAATTTAGAACGCGATAAATCATGAAGCTCTGTCGCTCTGAAATTTAATTTTCAGGCTTTAAAAATTAATAGTTACAAATAAAATAAATTTATTAGTACTAGGTGCTTTAAACTGACTTCAGGAATAAAAACCCTGAAAAACTTGACTATCCACAGTCTTCTCGATCGATTAGAATCTATCGTACGCTTAGAATCTATCGGCTCATGTTGAAATGAGCCGTAAGTGGCTAGTTGCATTTCATGTTACTAATACAGCATTTATAATAAGCTTTTAGAATGAGTAAATAAATTAATTGAATAAAGGAAAAGAAATATTAAAATTTTTACGTGTCTGGTCATGTCTTGGTAGCTGATAGCATAGTTTTGTGATTAAAATAAAATTCTGGTGAAAATGCGATTAAAAATGATATTCTTTCGTTGTTTTTATTTTTTATATATCTCTTTCGTTTGTTTTATACAGCCGGAGGAAGAAATTGACTTTGAGAGTCTTCTATCCGACAAGCCTTTATACACAGCCCATGTCGACGTTCCATCTCAGGAGGATATCAAAGAAGCTCTGCTACAGAAAAGGAAGAAAGAACTTCTGTCTAAATACGTCGGCGATGCGGAAGGATTATGACAACAGTAATTTTTGACTATATATGTATTTTTGTATGTGCAATTTTTGTATTTAAATATTGGTTTCCATGCACCATAAACATAATTCAGATTAGTTTAAGATATTGTTATTGTTTATTGACTGTGTGGGAGAGGTACCCTTTTGCGGATCGTTTCTTTTTCCGACGCAAGACGAGAGAGGATTTTTGCCTTAATAAGCACACCCCGCCCCTATGTTTGCATCACAGTTTGCGGAGTGCAAAGAGTTTGCGGTTCTTTGCAGTTGCCTTCATTTTACAGTGCCTGGAAGAGTCTGCAGAAGTTTATGGTAATTGAGTATGTAAAATAAATAATATCTGTAAAAACTCAGGATATGTTAAACTTATTCATGATATGCTACACAACCACTTGGATATAAAATTGCTGCAGATCAGGGACTTTTTCCTATTTTGAAAGATGGCTCATCCAAACAGGATTTTGTGTGTGTGTGTGTTCTTTAGCCAACGAAATTTATTGCGCCATAACAGAGTCAATTTCCGATCTGTTGTGCCAAAAAACAGCAAGTTTTTCTCGAATAGAAACAAAATGCCATCGAGTGAAAATTCTGAGATTGGTCATTTTATTCGTACTAAAATTAATTTTAAATAAGCAACCATCAACAGTTGTGTGTCCCAGTTGTGGAATTTTATTTAGAAAAGTCGACGAGTTACTTGTTTAACCTCTCCAGTTTCAGTGTCCATCCTTCCAGGCAGTGGCTAATTTGTCCCTAATATACATGCAAAACAAACGGTTAGTGTATACTGATTATAAAGTTAGTCTAACGGTTTTAAAGTGCTCAATAATTTTGAAGCACCCATATTGAGGGAAGTGAGTAAATCTTTTGTGTTAGGGAGGAAGACACCGCCTAAATCCTCTAATAAGGATATTTTTACGCCCGAATTTTTGAACCATCCTTAGGGGTCCTTCAGATCAATTAGAAGGCGATAATCTGTGCAACCTACCCGTCCCTAATCTACAGGAATATTTTGGAATTAGACGTGCATAACCACTTTTTTATTGTGGAACTCGTTGATTTTAAGGCAGAACTGGCGGTTCTCTATTTGTAGGGCTGTGATAAGAAGTTGAACTTAAGTGTAAAGACCATTTGATGGCAGTGAGACCGTTCCTTGGCAGTGGCAGCCTCCCTTATATTTAGAAAAGTGTTATTTTAATGTGGAAAGCAAATACTTATAGGTAAGCCCCCATTTTTGAAGTATATTTGCACAAAATATCGTCTTCCCTCTAAAGAGGGAAGACGATTTTAATAATGAGAACAGAGACAATACCATTGAAATATCCGAAATATTTCCTATGATTAAAAAGTGAGAAACAATATATAATTAAAAATATGGAATCCCTTGTTTCTTACAAATCTTGAGTTTTTCTGCGCAAAAGAATTCTAATAATCAAGGCCGGACTTTTTCCTATTGGAAACTCTATGCTCAAATATTGAATGTTCAATCTAAAAACAATATGAAAAACGAAAAAAATTAAATTTAGCCAAATTTTAGGTCTATTCTGAGCAACGACAAAGATTTGGGGTTGATTATTACTTTTGTCAACATTAAGTAAGAAAATCTTATTTCAACGCATTTTTGGAGCAACAGTAGAATATTGCTTTACATAAATAGAACATTTAACGCAAAATTCTCTTTCATTTCGTTTTCATATCGTCGATTTTTGCATTTTTTAGCCAGTATTGCATATCTTAGCTAGTTCTACTCATCCTCATGGGTGCACGGAGGGGGGGGGCAACTACCCCTACCTTTACCTTTTTATTTATTATACCATTTATTATAATTTCTGTTTGTTTTGAGATTCATTCACTAATTGATAGTGATTTGTGGTAGCTTTACGCTTGGAAGATTATTTGACTTCATTTCCACTTAGTTTTGGCTTAATGGAGCTCTTTAATTTTATTTGAGAAACTTCTTTTGTGGAAAAAGTTTTGTAAATTAATGATCTGAAACAGGCTCCCACCATGAGGCCTTTCTATTGCAATTCGGATTGGCTGATCGCTATGATTACCCCAAATGGGGGTTATTCAACAGAATAAATTTTGGTAATGGGTGACTCCCCTCGCGCAGACCTCTGTCCAAGTACTGGAAATAAGTCTCTTGGTCTCCTTTCATGTTGCATTTATCACAGTCAAATACAATCAAAACTGGGGAAAAGTATCGAGGTTTCATAAGTCGTTTTTTTAAGTCAATCTCGAAGAACACCCTTCAGTTAATGAGTAAATGCTTCCTTTCGAGGGGCGAAGAAACTTGAGACAATATCTACCGTAAAAACCAACGAAGTAGGGGGAAAAGGTTTTGTGCATTATTTGAAGTTTATCGAGAGAAGGGTACTCTTGTTGATGATGAAACAGAACCAGATCTTGTAGGCGGAGGCAACATAGTTTTGAGGAGGCGACAACTTAGCATGTTATCATTTTTAATTACTAATCATTTTCCCAATCACTTCGGAAATCCCAGTTCTGTTGAAAATTTTTCCCGAAAATCTCCTCCCCACCAGTGGGAAGTTTCTTCCGTGGAAAATTCCCCACGGAGAATTTTTCCTGCACAAAATTCTCTATGGAGAATTCGTCCTGTGGAAAATTCCCCAGACAATTCCAAACCTGTTGAAAATTTCCATTTCCCCCGGACAAATTCCCGCGGAACATCTCCACATACAAAACATAGTCAGCAAAAAGAAAATAAGACAGTTAAAAGAATTTTGTATAGGAACTTTGTCAAGTTCCCCCAGTGTAAAATTTACCTTAGAAACTTCACCGCTGGAAACTTCCCTCCTAACCGAAATCTCCCCTTCCGAACCTCAAGAAACCTCCAGCGAGAATACTCCTTCCACCTCTAAAAACCGTTGGTATACTTCCCAATAACAAATATTTTACGGGGAAAATGGACAAACTTCATAACTTACAGACCTTTCTCCAAGGGCTATGGGTGTCATGTTACCATTAAAGGCATAGTTATTGTATCTTTCAACTATGCTAATGGAAACGGCGATCTCACAATTTGATCAAACGGATTTGGAGGAAAAGGGGCGTGGAGGAGGTTATTTGCCCTCCAATCTTTCTGACACTTAAAAAGGGCGCTAGAACTTCTAATTTCCGTTCAAATACGCCCTCTCTAGATATTCTAGGCCCATTGTTCGATGAAATCATCCCTTTGAAAAAAAAATTTAAAAATAGACACGCATCCGTGAACTATCTTCTGGCAAAAAAAAAAAATGCAAAATGCCACTTTTTATCTAATGGAAGATTGAAACCTCTGCAGTGGGGTTCTCAGAAACGCTGAATCTGATGGTACAATTTTCATTTTGATTTTTTGACTTTTTGAGGGTGTTCCTCCTTTCTTGAAAATCAGCCAATTGGTCAAATGAATTGTACCAATTCTTTTGATGTATCTATTGATGTAAAAATTCTGTTTTTCAGTTTCAGTTACTATTGAGCCGAGCTGCTCCTTGCCAACAACAAACTGTTTGATAGATATTAGGCGCTTGATCCGCAAGAGATTTTACCACATCTTTTCAACCCGTGTGGACTGATTGGAATTAAAATGAAGTTGTGTATTGTTTTCTGTTGGTTTCGGTAAAATCGAGCTTATGTAATAGACGAGCGCTATTGAAAAGTAAAAATTGACAGATTCAAAACTGCAGCGGTAGCTGCAAACTAGTAAAAAATGATCCGTAGTCTAAAGTAGTCTTTATAAGGGAATTTATTCGTTGTTAGTAGTTACTTATAAGATATCCTTGCTGCCAAACAGTAACTGCTTTTTTAAAGTTGTGAAGCCTTGAATATTGAAATGGCTAGTGTGCTTGAGATTGTTGAGCGTGACGAGGAAACAGATTAACAGCAAAAAAATCTCTCCACAAGATTAAAAAGTTATGTCAGAAAATAGTTTATATCAGGTGTAGGATTCGAATCCACGACTAGGCTGTGTAACAACCAGGACCTTGTCTGGCACGGCAACCACTATTCCCACCTGACATGTTCAAATTTAATATTCAAAAATAACTTAACATCATCCTGTATATTTACGGATGACGTCATATATACCAACAAGTATTATATAACAATCACGGAAAACAATCAAAATTACGATACGACCAAATACTAGGAAAATTAAAATTGAAAGGCCGAAGGTTCTATATTCAGAAACGATCTATTCACCCAAAATCAAAGATTAGCAAAAGACAATACTAGTCGCAAAATACAAGATCGGTGATCGAAATGATAAAAATTTCTTGTCTTGCAATTTCGAATAGAATTTCTAGAATATTGTTTTAAAATTTGCATTTTACTTTTTTTATTCGAAAAATATATAAACAAATCAAGGCTAAAAAAAAAAGAAAAATCTTGCCTACTTTTCTGCAATTGATCTTACATTCCAGGTTGAAAAAGAAAAATGAGCTGAACTGGAACTGATTCCCTTAAATATTGTGATTAATTTAAAAACAACAAAGTTTTTTTGAGGGAATTAAAAAGTGAAATTGAAACGAAAAAGTGAAATTGAAACTTAAAACGGAAACAAATTATGTCTTCACAGCCTATCCAACTTGTGTCGATAAAAATGGCGCAAATAAACCCACTGGTAATATTTTCCTCTGTTTGTAGGGGAATAAATGTGAGATTAGTCCTATACATAAGGAGCATTTAAAGAAAACAATTCTTACTTCATAATATGTAGAATAATCCTAATTCAAATATTTTGCTTCACTTTTTTCACTTTTGTACAATTTTTTTTAACACAATTCTGAAAAATAAACATGAATTCGACACCATTTTCCGCTTTAAAATAATCTATATTCGTAGTTCGATACCAACAATGCCATCTGACAGAATATATTAATTGACAAATAGTGATGATTTAGGTCAAGTGAGGTTAGGTTAGATTAGTTAGGTGGCACTTGGGTACTTGTTTATAAACGATTTTCAAGACTTAGAGAATGGACACAAATATTTAAAAATGTGATAGAAAAACTGGAAAAGAAAAGGAAAGGAGTGAAGATAAAAATTCTCCCTCTTGCAAAAAGTCTTAAGTAGGATTATTTTCCATATTATGAAGAAGAATTGTTTTCTTAACATGTTTCCTTATGTAGAGAACCAACCCTACATTTATTCCTTCATAAGACTATAGAAAACTAGCACTTTACTGAAAACACTAAACAATATAGGACTTTTACTACATTAAAAGCAAACCATTTAAGGATACTTTTAATAGTATAAAAATAGAGCATTCTAGAATTGTTGCTTAATATTTATTCGTTTAATTTGGCATCACTTCTGCACAATGGGCTCAGTCCAATGATCGAGTGTCGTTTTGGATCTGAAAAGGATATTTCATGATTATTTTGTAGACAAGTTCGAAGTGGAGCCATCTTGATAGCAATAGGACTGTGGACTAGGTTTGGAATTTTTATCGAAGCTTGAAATTCTCCGTTATATAGAGAGAAATAACCGGATTTTCAGAGTTCATGCTATGGTTTATTAGTTCTTCATATCGAGTAATACTAAATCATGTTTTTACACTTTAAAATTGTATACTACTTGCTATTGGCATTATAGCGGGTGACACCAAAATATACCCTGATAAATCCATCTATTATTTTTTTTGCTGATGAATGATTTTGCACTAGTTGAAATAATATTTTTTTTTATGCCAAAGTTTTTAAGATAGTTTTAATTGTATGTTGTAAGTTACTGATACCACAGCTCGTGTAAGACTATGAAAAATGTTTTAGATTAGTTTGTATTTGTGAGGCTACGTACTTTTGACTCCTAAATTGATATACATGGCTTTTTTGATTTCAAGAAAGTGCTAGTTTTCTATAATCATAGAAGCATAAGGATGCATCACCAGATGGTCTATTTGCATTGGTTTCATCGATATATGTTAGATAGGCTGTGAAGTAATAGTTTTTTTTTTTTTTTAAGTTTCAACTTCAGTCTTTATTTCCCCTCAGAAAAACTTTGTTTTTTAAATTGTTTTTTGCCTGTTTTTAATAAAAAAAGAAAACATACGAAAAAAAGCATTTGTGTAACTTAGGTAATAATAGTTTAACGCAGGCTATTCAATATAATACTTGTTTGTCTGAAACTTATCCTCAGTGTCTCGCTCTTTACACTAAAGTTTTTTTTATTACTTTAAACAGCTTTTTATTCTAATTAAACGACCCTTATGTTTTAGGATTTGCGACAATTAATCAAACTTAAGCATAAAGAGCAGGGTATCAAAGAGAGAATAGTCCTTTTCATATACAAAATAATCTATGTTTGACTTAAGTTTTAATGTCGTTCCTTACTTTCTGTTGTAAAAACTTCCCTTTTTAAAATTTATTTTCAAATCCTTTTTCACTGTCGGTATGTTATTTAATTTTTTGTCTATTGGGGGGAAGGGCAACAAAAGCAGACATAAAGTGCTATTTGTCATTACTGTTGGCTAGTGATAAATGTTTTCTAAATCAATCTTCTCTCTGAAGTGTTTAATATTACTGTAAATGTGATGAATGTTGGAACAATGCAACATCATTGTAAGTCTAGCATTGGACGGAGGATGGGCATGGGCATACGTAGCTTCTTCTCTAGAGGGGGGGATCCGACTCTGTGGTTAGGGGCTGGGGAGCTGAAGTTATATTGGCAGTTCAGAAAACCTTATATTGCCAAGTTCTATCATAGCAATATCATAGATAATCCCCTAGCCTTCTCAAGACCAGAAAATAATTTGCACTTTACTGAAAACAAAATACGCTTTAAATGCTTTCACTTTTTTATTTAATATATAAAAATATAAAAACTTTAAGGAAGAAATATCAGCGCATGTAAATTAAACTGACAATCCACGGTAATTTTTTTTCTTTTTTTGTTTTTATTGAATCAGCCCCCCTCATGTTAATTTTTGTTCGTTCCGGGTTTGACTCGGCTTTGTAATATATGTTACCGTAAATGTCCGCAGACTGGTTAATGTCGACATTCACTAGTGAATGTCCGAAATACCTTTTTTCTCCATGGGTTTAGTCAGTGTTGCCAGTCAATTTTTTCAATTTAATGTAATGTTTGGTGATGACACATTATGTTAGATTAGATTATGTTTGGCTAGATAAGATTAAGTTGGTTTAGGTTAGCTTACGTTAAGTTTTTAGCCCATTTCTGATATTTAGAACTAAATTTAACCTAACATAATCTAACTTAACCTAATCTAAACCAATATAATCTAACCAAACTTCAACTTCTACCATCATAGGTTTTTTGAGACTGAAAAAGCTGACTCACAAAGAGAATTGAATAGAAGCAGAGAAAAAGAAATTTCGAACATTCACCCGTGAATGTCCACATTAACTAGATTTCGGACATTCACAGTATCATATATAGGTCGTAGAAATTGCAGAGGGTGCTCGTTCGATCGGAAATTGAGAATTCTAGTGCCTTTTTTAAAAGTCAAAAGTGTTTGGAAAGAAACCAGATCCTGTCCCAGAACCTTTTTCGTTATATAGTCTTTTTGTAAGCCCTTTTGTAAGGGCTGTGTAAGCCAGCATTTTGAAATACCTGTTTTTTTCTGGGTAGCTTAAAATATCAATAAGTTTACACCAAAACATGACACAACCCCAAAAGCCCCTGGGATAAGGACCATAAATTATGAGAATTGTCAGTTCTTTGCAGATATATTTTATAGAGTAAAAAAAAGGGGAGGGGGTGTGTTTGATCTCAAGGGGTCCAGTGGCGTAAAACTTACAGAGACTGTCTTCTTGGTCAAAAACATCATAAAAATGTCACTATGGGAAGAGAGAGAGGCTAGGGGTACAAAAATGATCCACAAAAACTTTTTTCTGATCAGTTTGAAACTTACAGCCATCAGTCCTTGGGCCGAGAATTGGTCGAAGGATTGATTCCTCTTTTAACAAAGGAGGCTAAAAAAAGAGTTGAATTGATGTAAATGGCCTGATTTTTTGAAACTTCGGGCTAAGGGGACCTCATGGCTGAATAAAAAATTGTTTCCCCTGAAAATATTGCCCGTAAAAAGGCCAGAAAAGCGCCAAACAATGTTTTCCCATCCACTTCAAATGGAAGGGGCTACTTTAGCAGCCTAGAAAGAAGATCGTTTGATTGAAAATTAAACATCATTTTAAAGACCACATGATACAGGTGTATATTTTGGAACGGCTTACAGTATCAAGATGAAACTTCTGGGGCATCATGAGTGGGATGTTCAACTGACGAAAAGACAACATGTATCTGCTACTACTGTTGTCAATTCTGCTGCTACAACTGTTACTACTGCTACTAATAATACACAATTACTACTACTATTGCTAATGCTTCAGCCACTACAAATTTTGGCGGAAAATCGTGATTTCTTGGCTGATTGTAGGAAAAACTGCTTTGGCTAAGAATTACGTAGGGCCCATTTTGAACCAGTATTAGGCCACTCTGATTGAATGAGAGACATCTGAATTATAGAAACGTGTTTGCGTCATACTTTCTTCAATTTTTTACAAAAACATTGGAGTTCACATGAACATGTTTTTTAATTTGAGTTCACATTAGCATATTTTTAAATTTGAGTTCACATGAATATATTTTTAAATTTGAGTTCACATGAACATATTTTTAAGATTGAGTTCACATGAACATATTTACTAAATCTTTTTATGCTAGGATCGCCTTTGATGATGAGGGGATGGGATCTTTTGCTAGTCCATGTAGCTATTATTGACTTCTGTTGAATTTGAAGATGCAAGACTTTTGCTTCATGTCCGCCACGGAGAGGGGCGTGTAATTAAGAATAGGTTGCTAAAGGACGGTTATTTTTAAAGATAAGACTTTAGAGACTTGTGCAAATTAGTTTCCCTGATTTCTGATGTCCCGGCCAAAATTCGCCCCGGTGGGGGAAGTTTTAGTGAAAGCTGATCAGTCGTACGAGCTGATGTTCTAGGTAGACTAGTTGATAGCGAAGAAACAAAACCAAAGTGTTTCATCAATTGTTTGTTAGAGCACGGTCAGTAAAGCCAACGAAGGGTTGCTGAAACACTTCACGTTACTTTGGCAACCCAAATCTTGTTGGTTTTGGGTTAAATTTGGTAGTATTTTAACATTTCTTCCTCCATTTTCCCCAATGGCGAGAATTTTTTTTTGTTCAAATTATTTAAAAGATAGGCATTTTGGAAATGAATGAAAATCAGTGAACTTTGAAACGAACTTTAAACAACTAAATCAAGTCACTTTCAAAGCACTTCACAGCAACGTTAATTGGAGTTGTGGAACTCTGAATTTTGTTATTATTGTAGCTAGTTTAGAAGGGGGAATGCTTCAACAAAATTACCCAAAACAGTTTGCATCTTATACCCAAAGTGTCACAGTTTCTGTAACATCGAAAAGTTGGTTTTTTGACCAAACAAAACGTCCTGGAGGGAATTTTTGCTAAACGAATACAAACAACCCGGAAAAAATAAACCATATAAGGATTTGTGTTTGATTTGAAGCTTTAAAATCAATCCAACATTATTTATAAGCTGTTGAAATTTGATGCTTGCCAGTGCAATCACTATGGGATTTAGAAGGGTATTTGGCTTTACTTATGTCCTAATATAACTATAAAAAAAAAAAAAAAAAAAAAAAAAAAAAAAAAAAAAAAAAAAAAAATGAAAAATCAGCTTGAAACATTTGTAAATAATTTTTTTTAAAGAGACATCTTGCGTCACCTTTGTGAACCCTTATAAGAATATGTTTCACTAGGATATCCAGTTATATCCAAGAATAGACTATACTTTAAACCGTTTTTGGGGCACCAGCATATAGCAGACATCCATATTCAGCTGTGGGTCTGACACAGGACTTGTAAAGTGGGATAATCAAGCTGGATGGAAGAATGTTTTTGCAGCAAAGAGTAACTCCAAGCTTTCTTGCGCAGGAGCTCCTCACCGGATCAAGGTGGTTATTCCAAGAGAAATCGGTGGAGAAATGAATCCCAGTAGACAAAGCTCGTCGACTCTCTTTACAGTTTCGTTTATGAAAATAAAACTGGGTTGTTCACGTGACGTCTTTGATCGAGTAATAAGAAGCCCCTTTGTTTCCAATGCAATAAAGTTGATCATCCATGTATCAGACCACTTTTTGATTTTATATAGGTCCATCTGGAGGGAAAGGGAGGTTTGTGTTGGGTCCTCATGTTTTGGGAGGGCTGAGTGTGTCGTGGTATCGTCGGCAAAGTGATAGTGATGCAAAGTATCGTCGGCAAATTAATATCTTGTAAGGTTGTCTCCTATGTCATTTATATCGATAAGGAAGATTTTAGGTCCCAAGACACTGCCCTGGGAACCCCAGTTTTCACTGAAAATTCGTGGGAAATAAACTCGTCATGGACAACCCACAGTGAACGACCTGAAAGAAAGCTCTTAATCACTCTTAATATATATCAACGAACACCGTAAGCATGGGGTTTCTGTAGCAGGACATGGTGCCATACTCTGTCAAAAGCTTTGGCAATATCAAAGGACAATAGCCTAATGTCGAACCCCTTGCCAGAAGTTCCATCCATTCCTGATGCTGGGCCGCTTGGCAGTGTAATATTGAGTGTTTCCTCCGGAATCCATATTTGCGATCGTCTAGTAGGTCATTTGTGTCCATGAACTATAGACAGGTTTTATTGGAGACGCCCTCGGAGGCTAATAGGCCTGTAGGAGCTTACGCCCGTTGGATCGCCATCTGGCTTTAGGGAGGTGTAACATGGACAGATTTACATGTTTGTAGGAAGGTTCAGGAGCGAAAGCATATCCAGAAAAGCAGTGGCAATGGTCCAGCTAGTTTGGTGCTGCAGGATTTGAGGACGACATTTGGTATTTTATCAGGACCTGTGGCCTTGGTCACATCAAGGTGCCGCAAAATACGACGGATCTTAGGAGCTGAAAAATTCACACGATCCTGGACAGTGCAGGTTTGGTCCGAGAAACTTGGCACTTTTCTACGTCTTCATCGGTATCCGAGAATTCGATAAAAGCCTTAGCAAGAGCTTCAGCCTTCTCCTGTAGATCTTGTACCACAGTCCCGTTGATCTGTAGAGAAGAAATTGAAGTCACCTTTATAGAAAGTCCACACCTTTTTTCAATTGAAATCACACTAGGATTTTCAATCTGTATCATGGAAGAAACAAAGTGCCCGTTGCCCCTGAATTGCCTCCCATCGTTATTTTTATTTTAACAAAATGTTAGGTATGATGCTCCATATTTGAGCCAGAAGTATGCGAGACTTTCGAATTCGTACGACTTAAGGACTGCTTCCTACAAAAGTAACATAAGACCAATGAAACTATAAAATCGTAACTTTATTTTTCAACTCAATGCTAAAAATATACAAAAATCATCATACAACTATACTAAAAAATGAAAGACATCGTTGGGATGTTGAGATAAAAGTGAATGATGTTTATGGAAGTACATGGTAATTAAACTTTTTATTTTACCTACTATGATATTGTACATTTTTTTTTCCAGTAGTAAGCTCATAAAGCATGAAAATGGACAGCCATCAATAAAAAAAAACAACAGCATATGAATATAAACCGGAGCAATAAATCAAAAAATAGCACTTACTCTATAAATTATACCGTGAACAAAAGTTATTTTATTTATTGAAGTTGAAGAAAGGATTGGAGGAATTCAACACTTTGGAGGGCGTTATATTCTGTTAGGCTACATCCGAAATGTGGACCATTTTAAAGGACACAAATGATACTATTCAATTCTTTTGAACGTCTGCAAGATTCTATTTACTTGATTTAAAGGATCGACAAAAGATTTTGTTCAAACAAAATCTATTTGTGGATAAATGTTTCCAAACAATAATAATCTTTTATAAAAGATCAGGGAATAATGATGTTCAAAGTTTTACTTTTAATAAGAGGGTTTGTTTTTATCGAGAAGTGAAATTATGTTTTTATTTATAAAACCTTTATTATGAATCGTCTGAAGTAGAATTCAATACAAGACACGTGTAATAATTTTTGACCAAACGTTGCTGATATTGCTCTTAATTTAGTCAAGATCATTTTCAGTTCCAAGGAAAATGAAACTGTTTTTCCGTCCATTTTGTTGTAGATAGGAGCCAATATTTTCTCCCGTTCAACACAGCTCGGCAATTAATCGCGATAAATTAGTTAATCTACTCTGTTAAACGCTGTTTGAACATCAAAATGAATTTCTTGAAAGAATAAAAAATCTTAAATCTCGCAAATCGTAGAACCTTTGAAACTAATCAAAAGTACTATTAGCTTTTAATAATAAATAAACATTCCTAGGATTTTCTGTTTGTAAAAGAAAGAGTAGCAGCTTATTAAACGTTGAGGAACAATAAGTAAATAATTAATTCCAATAGGTTTCAATTAGTCCTTTTGAACGCAATTTTATAATTGTAACTGGCTAATGAACGCAAAAAAAAACTGCAAAAAATTCGTCAAATGCAGGTTTTATTTACTTTCTCAAGTAATGTTGTCCAGTTCTGCTAGTGTGTAGAAAGTAATAAATAACAATGGAAATAGGTTTTCTGAAAATTAAGGGCTTTGCCAGTGGTTTTAAGGGAGGGGGATCCGTTCCCCATAAAATGACGTGACCCCCTTACGGAATCTAAATTCGTGGCGTGGACATCAGGTGTAAGTGGGGCTTAATATATGTCCCGTAAAACTAATTTGTTTGCCCAAAGTTTATTCAAAACTTCTGGTTAAAAACGCTTGTCCAAACTGTATTTAGTGTTTGGATCAAAACTTGTTACACAACCAATTAAGTTTTGCAAAATTACAAATCAAAGAGTGTTCTTACACGGCAAAACTGATCACAGCTGTAAAAGTATCAGTGCACAATAATACCTAATATATATATAAATTGTGGATCCTATATTGTGAGATAGATTATTAAAAATTTCGCAGAAAAGGTAAATTCACCACTTGGTTTAAAAGAAAAACAAGGAAAAATAACAACCTAAAATTCTCATTGTTGAACTTAATTAATCGTCGTACTATTTTGGTGAAAATGCACAATTATGTTCACGATAAGTCAAGAAAGCATGAAATTTTATAGACAGACAAGGCACTTATTACTAGATTAACATGCATATATTTTATAACTTAAAGTAATGGCACGTGGAATCCTTTCTTTTATGGAAATTCATATTTTTGTTACCCTTAATACTTGAAGGTGATGCTGCCTTGATTTCCTGGATATCACACTTACAGGAGGTCGTTTAGGCTATCCAACCAATATTGCGTATAGAATTCGTCTGGCTGTGTCGAAATCATGGAATTGTCTGAAATTAATCCAAAGGTGAGAAAAACTTTATGTTTCATGACCATCCAAGATAAAAAAAAATTGAAGGCCAAATTTTATTTGAGCGATTTCAGTTTGAGGGATATAACACATGGCATAATCTGCGTTTTCATTTGGTAACATCATTTGTTTCTGAATTTCCCCAATCAAAGCTATAACACCCGTTTAAGTCTCAAAAACAGTGGAAAGGAAATCTAATTTGAATTGTTTAAGTGGATACTTTCGAAGTTTTATATGTCTTAAAAGCCGAGAATATATATATATATATATATATATATATATATATATATATATATATATATATATATATATATATATCTATATATATAAAAATAAGTTGTCTGTGTGTGGATCTGTGGATGGATCAGGTGACGTCATGTTTGTCCGCATATGACGTCTGAATTATTTCACACTAATACAAAATAAGAAAAAAAACTAAAAAAGGTAAAAACTACAAAAAAAACTAAAAAGAAAAAAAAAACTAAAAAAGCTAAAAAACTAAAAAAAAAACTAAAAAAAGGTAAAAAACTAAAAACTAAAAAAACTGAAAAAACCAGAAAAAGGCAAAAACTACAAAAAAAACTAAAAACTAATAAAAAAACTAAAAAATCTAAAAAACTAAAAAAACTAAAAAAAGGTAAAAAACTAAAAAAAAACTAAAAACTAAAAAAGAAAAAAAACTAAAAAAAGGAAAAGACTGAAAAATAAAAGAGAATAAGAAAACTAAAAAAATATGAATAAAAATACAAAAAAATAAAAAAGATAAAAACTACAAAAAAACTAAAAAGAAAAAACGAAAAAAAACTAAAAAAGCTAAAAAAATAAAAGAAGCAAAAATCTAAAGAAGGTAAAAACTACAAAAAAAAAAAAGAAAACAAAATAAAAAAATCTAAAAAAGCTTAAAAACTAAAAAAAGATAAAAAACTAAAAAAGGAAAAAACTATAAAATAAACTAAAAACTAATAAAAAAAAATAAAAAAAGCTAAAAAACTAAAAAAACTAAAAAAAAACTAAAAAAGGTAAAAACTAAAAGAACTAAAAAAGAAAAAAAACTAAAAAAAGGAAAAAACTGAAAAATAAAGGAGAAAAAGAAAACTAAAAAAATAAAAATAAAAAAACTAAAAAGATAAAAACTTCAAAAAAAACTAAAAAGAAAAAAGAAAAAAACTAAAAAACCTAAAAAAAGGTAAAAACCAATAAAAAAAAACTAAAAACAAAAAAAAAGGGAAAAAATTAAAAATTTATTAGGGAATATGAATGACGACACTCAAAGAGAAAGCGACCGGGACAAAAGGAATGTACGATTAGCAATCAACAAAGCACCGGGACACAAATGACGACCGGGACACAGGGAGTATAAATGACGACCAGGATATAAGTAAAAAAAACTAAAAAAACTAAAAAAAAGGTAAAAACTACAAAAAAACTAAAAAGAAAAAAAAATAAAAACTAATAAAAAAACTAAAAAATCTAAAAATCTAAATAAACTAAAAAAGAAAAAAAATAAAAAAGGAAAAAAATAAAGGAGAAAAACAAAACTAAAAAACGAATGTATATACAGACCGGGACACCGGGATACAAATGACGACCGGGACACAGGGAATATAAATGACGACCGGGACACAGGGACACAACTACAACGGGGACGCCGGGGGGCACAGGGGGATATAAATGACGACCGAGACACCGGGACACATTGAATATAAATGACGCCCGGGACACTCAAAGAGAAATCACAGACTGGGACACCGGGACACAAATGACGACCGGGACACAGGGACAAAACTACAAAGGGGATGCCGGGGGGCACAAGGGGATATATAAATGACGATGGCGACACAGGGAATGGTAGATTAGCAATCACCATCAACAAAGCTCAAGGGCAATCATTAGAATCATGAGGTATAGATCTGAATACGGATTGTTTTCCCATGGACCATTATATGTTGCATTTTCAAGAGTCGGTAAACAATCTATTTATATGCACAGACAATGGGACAGCAAAGAATGTTGTATATTCGCAAGTTTTACGTAGTTAAAAATATATATATATATATATATATATATATCTATATTCACAGGTGGGACATAGGGACACAACTACAATGGCGCGTAACTAATATGGCGCGTAACGACTTACGCGCGCGGGGGGGCTTGGGGGGGGCGCGAAGCGCCCCCACCAACTAGGTGTTGGGGTGGCGCGAAGCGCCACCCCAACAGCTAGTATATATATATATATATATATATATATATATATATATATATATATATATATATATATATATATATATATATATATATATTTATAGAAAAATACCTCCATATAGAATTTTTGGTAGCTATGGGTGCCAAATCTAAAAAAAAGAAGGAAAACGTGAGTGAAAATTAGTTGAAAACAAGCAAAAAAAAAAAACAAAAAAACTACGACACCAACTAGCTTAAGAATGTGTAGATCCTTTTGTTTCACTCGAGACATGGAATTTTCTCGCAACAATGTGTGGATATCTGATCGAATATCTTACGTGGGTTTCACGACACAGATAATATCCTGGGAAAATTTTCGGTGGAATCTTAGAAACCTGAACTTGTAGGAAGCTTTCGAAAAGAATCCGGAGCTTTAAGTCAAAAAAGAATCCCAGGGCTTTGACCTTGTCCAATTACATGTGTTTTCTCCTGATCCTACCAATAACTTGCGTTAGGACAAAAAAAACATTTCGTTCTAAAATATTTCAGAATTAGGTTAACCTTGACTTTTGACAAATGTTGCGCAACCCCTTGCCTTTCCACTACCATGCTGTAAACATTGCTGCATAATAGCAAACTGTACTTGCAAGGGCTGTCTTTATTGGGAGGTGAATAGTTGTAGAGGGGGTGTTTTAAGGCCTTCCCCCGAGGTTCAGAGATTGTAAAATATGCTGAGAAGAGGAAATATTATTGAAAAATAGGGTATAAAATATGATTTGGCAGTCTCTCTCCTCTCTCCCTCAAAAGATAGAAAAACTGAATGGCTAATTTTCCTGTAGATATTTCGGCTTAAATCATTCGTTGTCTTTTGGTTTAAAAAGGGATGGAAAGATCGAGCAAGGCAAGGATTGGCAAGCTTCATTTCACTTGAAAAGCCTATTTCTTAATTTAAAGAATATTTCTGGGAGGTCATGGCCTCGTACACCTTAATGCGTATTGTCTGTAAAATTGCCGTAATCATATAAAATAAACTTGATGTAAATCTTGCCATTCTTGGAAAGCTTAAGTTTCTTTCCCTATACTCCCTTTCACCCCCCTCCCCGAAAAAAATTAAATGACGCCTCTGATAAATTTCTCCAGGGTATTATAAAACATAAACACTCTTTATCTTCTTTGTCTTACAGTACCTCAGATAGAACTGCATCTGAAAGTCGTCTCAAATTTTTCTTTGACAATCATCATGCTAATAATGACCACCTATATAATTTCAAACGGTTGAAACCTTCTCTCCTCTCCCACTAAGAACACCTGGATGGTGCAAACGACAACTCTGATGTCATCTTTGTTGACTTTATGTTATTCTTTCGTCCACATGTCAGAATTTCATGAGCCGACAATAAATTCGGAAATTATCCGAAGAGATTTGGGAAATATCAGACGATCCGGGAGTCTGATTTTATTTTGAGCACGAGCTTAACAAAGGCATAATTTGTCACTTTGTAGGTCGTAACTATAAACAAATGGTTCCTATTCTTTGGGGGGTAAAATCATGCCGTGAATTTTTTCATCAGGTGAAAACAACTTAATTCGACTGATGAAATATGACTTAGCGGGGGCTAAATTCAAAACTCAGGAAGATTCTTAGGTGTCTGGAGACGAGTTTGCAATATTTTTTTCAAGCCTGGGGTGGGAGGCACAGATTTAAACAAGAATTTTCCACGAAATAATCGCATCTTTTTTTAAGAAAACCAACATGCTACTTCTATATTTTTTGTATAGTTACTATGTAGTTTTCCTTAAAATAGTGACATCTTTTCTGAAAAATACAACACCTTACTTCTACACTTTTTGGGTAGTTATTACCGTGAATGTCTGAAATTCCCTTTTCTCTGCTTTGATTCAATTTACTTAGCTAGTTAGCTTTTCCAGTCTTATTCAAGCCATAATGGTAAAAGATAAAGTTAGGTTGGGTTAGATTAAATTTAGTTATAAATATCAGAAATGGGTTAAAAACCTAAGCTAACCTACCCCAACCTTACCTAGCCTATCATCTTCAAACCTCGCATTGAACTGTAAAAGTTGACTGGCAAAGCTGATTAAGTCCAAGGAGAAAAAAAGGTATTTCGGACATTCATGGTAATATAGTTACTATTTAGGTTTTCACAAAATTTTCACATATTTTCTGAAAAATGTAACATGTTACTTTCACACTTTTTGTACATGTTAGACATGGACTTTTTTTGTATATTTTTGGTCTTCTAATCAGGCACATGTTACGTATATTCCACCCCAAGGGACCTCTGTAATGAGATTTAATGGAAACCACAACTGCTTTGTTCCTAGAATAACTATTGTTTCACTTATTCAAAAAGAAAATTGCTGTTTTTTTTTACGGTCAGAACGAATCTTACAAAAGTTTACTGGATATATTAGTTTTCGGTCTTGGTGACATACAAGGACGTATTTTGAGGGTAGGCCTCACAGGGTATTTGCACCTTCCTTAGAACGCCAAAAACTCATTAACAATGCAGAAAAAAATACACTTGTAAAAATAGGACAGGTTCCGGCAAATAAAACTTTTTTTTAACATTGCCCCCTTCCACTCGTAAAAATGCATGCTACAGTCCCCCCCCCCTTATAAAAATTTTCTGCCACCCTCATCTAAAAAAACAGTGTGGGTTGCTGTGCTAATGTATTTACAGGATGCGTACATTATCCAACCATTTGTAAAGAGGTCATATATTATTAGGCCCATATTACTCCTTTTAGCATATAGATAATCAACATTGAACATGAAAATATTTTATTAAGTGGCTATGAAGCTTATTCTGATTAGATATGGGCATTACTTGGAGAGTGCATATACACACATCTTGCATATACATATAGCAAGAACAATGCGGTTTTAGAAAAGGTAGAGGATGTGTCGTCCAAGTTTTCACTCTTAGGTTAATAATTGAGAATTCCCTTCGTTGTCAAACACCTTTGGTCTTCAGTTTTATCGATTATGAGCAAGCTTTCGATTCTATTGATAGAAGAGCGTTAACAAAGATTCTATTGATAGAAGAGCGAGAATAATACTGCTGCGGTTAAGGTAGGAAATGAGGTTAGCAACTGGTTTTGTATTAAATCAGGAGTTAAGCAGGGTTGTGTTCTATCCCCCCTTTATATGGATCATTTTGATGGACTTCGTCTTAAGGAGCACAGGAAAGGCAATTGGAGACCACGGAATCAAATGGGGAGGAAAAACGCTCCTGGACTTAGATTATTCTGATGATTTAAGCACATTAGATGAAAGTGTGAGCAAAATGAATGAATTTTTAGAGGTTTTGCGAGTTCAGGGTGCTAAAATAGGCTTGAAAATTAATGTTAAGAAGACTAAGTCACTAAGGCTAGGAATAAGTGAAGATGAATAGGTGATATTAGGTAACGAAAAGATTGATCAGGTTGGGAGCTTCAGTTGCCTTGGTAGTATTATTAGTAAAGATGGTGGGAGCAGTGAAGATGTTAAAAGTAGAATAGCTAAGGCTCAGGGTGTTTTTTCACAGTTAAAAAAAGTTTGGAAGAATAGAAAGATAAGTCTGCAAACCAAGATTAGAATATTGGAAGCTACAGAGATGACAGTGTTCAAATATGGCTCTGAAGCATGGGCGCTCCGAAAAGCAGATGAAAATTTACTAGATGTTTTCCAGAGAAATTGCCTACGGATTATTCTGGGTACCCGGCTGACTGACCGTATTTCAAACCGTAGGTTGTACGAAATATGTGGTTCAATCCCGCTTTCTAGGGCTATAATGAAAGAAAGGTTGAGATGGCTAGGCCACGTTCTACGGATGAAGGATGGCAGATTACCGAAGATTGTCCTTTTTGGCCAACCGTCTGGGGCTACACGGAAAGCAGGTCGTCCTTGTCTGGGTTGGGAGGATCTCATAAATAAAGATTTAAAGGAAATGGGAACTTCCTGGGAGGGTGTAAAGAGGGAGGCTTTAAATAGATCAGGTTGGAGGAGGAGCGTGCGTAGCTCTGTTGGCCTCAGGCGGCTTGGTGCTACAGTGAGTTAATAGTAGTAGCAGTAGTAGTAGTAGTAGTATAAGGCGTAAGAATACAATTTTCTAGATGACTGTGAAGGTATCAGAATGCACAATATGTGCCATTGGCATTAAAAGAACTGCTGCCCTGCTACCTATCCCACCTTACTCTTAGCCCGCCTCTACTTTATTTATTTACTGTGACATAAAGGGATATGGGACTGATTTAAAGAAAAATAGAATAATGGCACAATAGAATAATCTGAAGTGAACCTTCAATTTTTTTATGGAAAGTTAAAACTCTTGTCTTTGTATCATAATTTGTGTTTTATTAAGCGTTCAAAGACCCCCATCTTTAATTTTATGTCAAAAGTTTTTTTGTGTTGAAGCAGCATGTTCTATTTGTTTGAGGAGCCAAGTGCTGCTGGTCGACATGGTTACTTAAAATTTTAATTGAGGAAAAACACGTTAGATAAAGTTATGCTTACTCTTCAAAAAATCGTGTAGAAAGCGCGTAAAATCAATCATCCAGAATGTTAATTTAGGAAGTTCCTTCAGAATTCAAAATGTCTATAGAAAGTTCTGCATAATACAGTACCATAAAGTTCTGTAAATTTTCATAAGTACTTAGTGGCAGTTACAAAAAATTAAGCTATCCAATTTTTTTCGGTAATGTCAACCATAAAGTGAAGAGATTTGAAACTAAATGTCCATATGGGAATAAAGATGGTTTGTCGGGCACCGACAAACCGTCTGAGTTGCCTATGTATGCCTATATAAAAAAGATAAATTCCTTCTCTTGAACTACTTGAACCGATTGCACAGGTATTATGAATGTTTGCAACAGCCTCTCCGAAGTCCATTACCTAAAATTTTCCTCTTAATGGTAAAAAACCTGCAATCGTGCTTGCAAGTCTGATCTTAAATGGAGGGGGATGAGGAACATTTTTCCTTGGGAACAGAGGGGTCCAGAACACGAAAAAATAGATTCTTATACCATAAATTTTAGGTTTTACCAGCTCTTTCCTAAATATAAGTCTATGGAGGGGAGGGGAATTGTCCTACCCAGCATTCACGCACGCGAACCTTGCAGCATGCGTTTTGTGGGGAAATTTAATGATCCCCCTGTTGAAAATGGTCCACTTTTAAGGACAAAATAAACTTACCCAACGATGCCAGTATAGCTTCATCCTCGAAGGAGAAAGTATCAGTTTGCGACATGGGAGTCCCAAGGCCAGAATCATAGTAGAAATCTGAGTCGATGGTGTTTTGTGGGTAGTACGAATTTACAGGAGTATATGTGGGCAGGATCGGGATTAAGCCTGGACATCCATCATTGGCTGTACTACTCTGGCTTCCACAATTACTGTAAATTTCTTCTTCCAATGAAAGACGTAAACGTTTGAACTCTCTGTTTTTTTGGACCCGTTCCTAAAATAAAGAAATACTTTGTGATTTTTTTTTCTTAAGGAGTATTGTTTAAAGGTCTAAACTGCTACGTGATGTAATAATGGCTCATGAATAAACATGTGCTGGCAGTTATCTCTGGGCGAAACAGACTTTAGAAGACAAGATATTTTGAATTCGTATGGATTTGAGGCCCCTTAAAATGGACCAACTTTTTGGGGAAAAATTTTCGGTTATGATTCGTGATTAGATCTTAATTGAATTGATGTACGATACGGGAAACTACACTCTTCGGCATTTGATGGTTTTTCAATTCTCGATGTCAAGCTACTAAGGAAACATAATTCAGAAATTAAGAAATATATAATTAAGAAACATATTCAGTTCAACACCATATTGCGACTTAGTTTTCTATATTGTTCACATCCTTTTTATAAATATAATTTCATAGGAACTCGAAGAGGGAATGCGTTGCTATATTTAAAATGGAGAATCAGCTCTATTTCTTGCTCCGTTTTGTGAGAATTCGATCTCCAATATAATGGATGTAATGATGACAAGAACTTCGAGGCCCCTTACCTCCTCCTCCACAGAGAGCAAACCAACAAGAGACTCCAGAAAGCTATAACGAGGACCTTAACTGTTATCTCTGTCAGGTTTGCAATTGAACAATCTTCAAGAGCCCGAGCTTTTTTTTTCAAATATACGTTAAAAATGAGCAAGTTTTTGGGTTCTTTTGACCAAAATTCGCTTGGAATCTAAAATAATCGGGGCATCTGTATTTATTGAAGGATTGGATCGTGAGATCTGGTTTTCGATCATGAGAATTACAAAAAAATTGTGAGGACTCAAGATCAATTGGTAGGTATGGAAGCACTGAATAATATATACTGTCATAACCGTCATAAATACGAATGAATTAATTGCATATTTAACAAATGATATTGATCTTGTCATTTTCTATTTATTTTAGGTTTAACACCCTATATATGCTAATTTTGGCTCATTTTAAGTTTTAAATTTGCTCTGCATTTTCTTGAAAAACTTTTTATCTACATGTCCTTCTTTTATCTAGAAGCGTTAAAATTTGCCTTTACATTAGAAACTTTGAAGAGGCACAAATATTTGTAAATATATATATTTATAAATATAGAAATATAATAAATATTAACCAGGTTTGGGTTAAAATATGTGCGCTATAGAAAATTTATTCTTCTTCTTCTTTTCTGGATTAATATGGAGACGTTTTCGCACAATCTAATCACCGGAATCAAGATATATACTGTTCGTAAAGTTAGTTTCTTTCAATCCAACAGTTCGTGGTAACAAACTGAAAGTAAGGAGCGACTTGGTCGCTCCTACGGAACCGAAACTCTAAAACGCGGAATTTTATAACAAAAGATGCATCAAAGAAATTGTTTTTCTCTGCCAATTCTAATATATACAATTCATTAGGTTTAATACCACCCATCAAGAGTTACGAGCCTGAGGAAACTTGGTTGAATTGAAACTATTGACACCCCAAAAGGTCAATAGATCTAAATGAAAATCATAACATCAGGTTCAGTAAATTAGAGAATCCTATTGTAGAGGCTTCAAGCACCTGTTATAATGTGGTATTCCACATTACATTGTGGCGTATATCTGGAAAAATGTGGAATTTTGTTATCTTTGCCAGAAGAAAGGTCACGGATGCATGTTTATTTCATCGAACCAATGGTTCTAAAGGATTAAGAGAGGGCTTATTCAGCGGAAATGAACAGTTCTAGTGTCCTGTTTAAGGGACCAAAAGGATAAAAGAGCAACTAGCCCCCTCTCCCCTCTCTTTTCCTCAGATATCTGATAGAATTTCGAGACAGCCATTTGATTCAGCATGGTTAAAAAGTCCCACAATTATGCTTTTGATGATGAAATAACCCCGATAGTCCCTGGGGAAATCCTATAAGCTACACAACTTATTATATAGTTCATATGTAGTATTTGTTATTTGGAAATATACGTGATTTCTTTTAGGAGTATTCTCAAAGAACTTTCAGAATTTAGCGTAAAGAACGAGGATTAAGGAATATTTCCCTTCACTTACGAAATAATTTCTGTTAGTTTTTATTTGTAATGTTCCTCCTTACTTTTAGTTGAAATAAAAACTTTTTCTTATCTAATTCAGGTTAGATCCATCTAAAAAGATTCTGGTAAATGATACGATATTTGGAAAATTGATGCGACGTATATATAACAAAAATGACTGACACAATATCAAAAATTACATTTAATGAAAAGGAGGTAAAAATACTCAGTGGAATCTGGAATAAAAAGGATAGGACAGCAATCTTCCAGAGCCATTGCTAGCGCATCGGGGGTTAATTCTACATTTCAGTTGCTGGTTCCTTTTTAAAGAAACAAGTAGCAAGTATATGTCCCAACCTTGTCGTAGTGGGAATCAATCCAAAGCATAAATCCAATATACTCTCATTGGGTCTAATCTAGAATCGTAGGTATCAATTTAAAATACAAAATACCTGAATTGCTGCTTTCGTTTCTATACTTGCTGTCATTGGAGGCATCTTTGAATGCACCTTCAAATGTTTTCTGAGCGAGCTTGGGTCAGTATATCTTTTTGTACATCCCATATGTAAACATGCATAAGGTTTCTGGAATTAAAACTGTATCTAAAATTCAACTAAGGATAAATGTGCATTTAAATGTATCTGGTGCATTGTATTGTTTCCTTTTATTAGAGAAATTTCCAAACCAGGATATGTATATCAAATAGACTAATGAGGTGAAGATGCCATTTGTGCCCTGCATAGTCTAAAAGCTCATTTTTTAAAATTTTACCACATTGACTATCATATTTATTAATAACTAAAAATAAAAAAAACCTCGGATGTAAGCATATTTAACTGTTTTAACCCAATGTTAACAGGTCTATAATAACGATTATTTAGGCATTGACTGTGCACTATGTTCATCTAGACGGTAAATGGTCTTATTTAAACCACTAGTAGTCTTAAACTAATTTCATTCACAAAAGCTTTCTCAAATTTATTTTGTGGTACAGCCAAATTATACAGAGACATTAAACATTAGGTTTGTAATTGTGTTTTTACCATCTAAAAAAAAAGATGAAAATGTTTAAATGTATTCCTTGCATTGTCTACCTAGTAAATAACTAAGTCTAGCACAAAGCACCGAAAATTAAAAATATTTTTAAAAAAGGCCAGTGAGGAAGAATTACCATGTGAAGCTGATCCTGGAATAGTAATTATTATTTCAATGAATCTTGATGGGGAAAAGTTTATTGGGAGAACAAGCGTATAGGAATTTGGAAAAATGGCCTGAAACCCCACAAAAACAGTGCCGAATGTAAATGAAAACAACACCATTGGAATCTCTGCAGCCAAAAATCCATATAGAAGAACTACAGTCCCCCATCTTGAGCAAAAGGGGAAAATCTCTTTCGCATGGGAAGCGGTTATTTGTCTCCTCTTTTTCTACGCCACTAATTCTATGAAAGATCATAGAAAGATGTTCAATTTAGAAAAAGGGCTCATAAACAACATATTCTTTGTATACATTGCTATACCCTTCAAATAATTTCTTATGTCCTCTTCCGTAACATTCGAAGACGTCCTCCTTAGCAATATTCCGGAAAACTGGATTGTCAATAAGAAGAGGTTTCTTTGGTACATAGCCTACGTTACTGTGTTGCCCTCGGGCAGCCTGGTGCTCGTTTGAGTTATTTAATGCTGTAGTGATAGAAATATTAAGTAATCCATGTTGAGATATGACAGGAATAAGATATACTAGACTTCCTTAAGCTTAATTCACTTGTGAAATTGAATGTATTAAAACAAAAATGAAAGAAAACGATTGCAGAAAACATTTTGAAAACGATAAACTTTCCTTATTCTAGAAGCAGCCTAGATTTAAACTTGAGAAATGATATTTTTCATCAGTAATGACACTGGAGTCTACGTAAAAAGAACAAAGAAAAAAATATCAGTAAAATGCTTCTTCCTTAAATATTCCGTTGAATGTAGTATCAGTTACTGTGACTCAGGGGATATATGTTTGGTCAATCCAGTCTCATAACCCATTGCAAGAACAGAAACCATGCAGGGATACATTATAATAATAATAATAATTTATTTGTTACCCGCTTGTTTTGACAAATTAAGCCGAGTAAAAACATTAAGGAAAGAAAAACGAAATAACACAAACAATACAATTAATACAGTCTAATCAAAGGGTGGTAAGGGCCCAAGCGTTGACAGGCCTCAGCGCCTAATCTAGCATAGAGTTTTTTATAAACGAAAATAATATCAGTGGCACAAAACTTTCTGATAATCTTCTGATTTCTATAAGAACGCGGCAGATACAATAAATATTTACAATAACGAAAATACATAACTCTTATGCCCTGCAAATCTTGATTATTAAACAACGGGCGCAAACCGGAAAGAAACAATATAGAATGATCGCAATATGTAGAATAAAGTCTGGATAAAGCCTTTCGTGAAAATCTGCCTCGGTTCGGGACAATTTTCGCGTACCCTTTTTTAAGTTTACTTTTAATATCATTTAGCCCACAGGATCGAAAAGCCGATAAAGATGAACAAATATTAATACCAAGCCACCGAATCGAAGAAACGAGCTTAACTGAAAAATAACCACAATCAAGATCACTGCTTTGATGCTTAGCATTAAAAACTAAATATTCACATTTTTCAGTATTAAGTTTGAGGCCGATTTCCTCAAAAGACTTAGAAACAAGCTGGGTCGACTTAATTAGGCTAGATTTAGTGCGGCTGATCAAAAGTAAATCATCTGCATATGCAATGTACGAAAGATTAGTTAGGCCTAAAAAACATGATGGATTAATACGTGGCAAAACAGAATAAAGACAAGCATTAAAAAGATAAGGGGATAAGACTCCTCCTTGCCTAAGACCAGAACGGATGGGGATATTACCAACGTAGGTGTCACCTGACTCGAGTCGAACATATGAATTAGCATACCAAAAACGAAGAGTTGATATAATAGACACATTTGCACCAAGTTGGATTAAAGAATACCAAAGTTGGCTATGACAAATTGAATCAAAAGCTTTTGAAACATCGAGTGCACAAAAATGAACCTCAAAACCATTTTTATGCGCTTCAAGTAATAGCGAAACTATAGCACGATGAGCATGTTGGCATCCTATATACGGCTTAAAGCCAAACTGATTAGACATATAATCTACATTAGACAGGAGATCAGGGAGCAAAACATATTCAAATACTTTACTTAAAGTACAAGCAACCGTAATAGGCCCATACGAAGCGCAACTAGTTGGGTCCTTACCGCGTTTCAAAATTGACGTAATGTTACCAACTAAAAAAGAATCAGGGACTAAAGAAGAGCATAAACACATCTGAAAAAGTAACTGCAAGTGATAAACTAATTCCTCCGAATCGGTGTTGAGGTGAAAAGCACTGATCCCGTCTATATCATAAGATTTCGATTTAAGTCTCTCTACACTTCTTTTGACACGGTCAACACTAACGGGAGGTACATGACCTTGAATGATTTTGTTAGGCAACAGATTAGAACAGAGCTTGGCAAAACGAAAATGAACCGCATATATCACTGTATCGAAAATGTTACTATAATGATTGATCCATGATACATTAGGGATTCGGTCAGCCGTAGGCGATCTATCAAACTTCGCGACATTGATCACTTTTTTCCACTGGCTAGGAGACTTAGGAAATTCAGCACCATTGTACCTAATTTTTCGAAGATAGCGTTTAAAATCAAGCTTTGTTCTTTGTTTAATATCGAAAACATTACCCCTTAAGGGGCGGCCGCAAGCTATCCAAATTTTTAGCCACAACTTAGCCCGATTTTTTATTGTTTTGAGCTCTGGGTCATTCTTCCAAATTGAACTTCTTGTTTTTGCTCTAAAGCGACATAGGGGAACAGCTACTTCTTCAGACCTCTTTAAGCACGATACAATGTGGCTATAATAAATATTAAGCTGAATTCTGGCTTGTGGGGACCCAACGCTTGTACACAACAGATTAAAAGGGACTTTAATCGTTGATAGAAGGCTAACAAGCGTAGAAAAATAAAGAGGCCAGTCAGCTTTGTTCCATTCTCTTTTAGAAATCCATTTTCTAGAATTGGGACGAAGGTTCTTCTCCGCAGTAGCATTAAGGGTAACAGTGAGGGATAGGGGGAGATGGTCGTAATCACGCTCATCCTGATCAACATGGACTTCGCCACAGATGAGACCAGAAGAAACGATACAATGGTCAATGTCTGAAAGTGAGCCACTATTATGGATATAGGAATGGGAGGCATCTTTCTTCAAAATTTTGTAACTATTCGGTAAGGAATCTAACAGAAGCTCAGTCCGCACTGATGAAGAGTGAATGTTACAGTTCAGATCACCGATTAATAACCAATCCAGTCCACTACTCTCAATGCCATTCAAAAGACTTTTTATTAATGCGCAAAATTTTGTAAATTTAGTTAAACTTCGGAGGGATTTCTGGTCGCAGGGGAGATAAACATTAATGAGGACAAGGTTGGCAAGACGAATAGCAATATAACAATCACTCTCGTGATAGCATAACGGGGGTGGTGAAAACAGCGTCTTTTTTATTAAACATGCTAGGCCACCTGATGGTCTGCCAGAGGTTTTGCGTGCACTTTTAGAAAAAACTGAGTGTTCGTTACTTCTCTGTAGGGAGTTTAAGCTCACTAAAGGTAGGAGATGCTCCTGGAGGAATAAAACATCAAAATTTTCTAATTTCTGATCTAAAGAAACGTCTTTATCCTTAGTACCGTTAATATTGAACGAACATATAGTGAAATTAGTCTTAGCACTCATTTTCTAGTATAGGACGATCGTTTCGACAGAAGTTCACGAAGAATTCGGCATTTCATTGAAAATGACACATGATTGCCTTGACAGTTCGCACATTTTGGTGTAGCCTGGCACGGAGAATCAGGCGAGGATTCATGTTGCCCTGCGCAACGGGAGCAGCATTTTTCTTTATCACAATTTGATTTTAAGTGATTTGGTGATTGGCAATTATAACAGCATTTGGGTGGGTGTTGGTATTCGTAAACTCGATATATCTCATACCCAATCTTTATACCAAGTCGAAGTGCATTAGCCAGCGCAACAGCGTTTTCAAAAAACACTCTAACAGCCAAAGAATTGCCTATTCGCTTCGCATGAGTAATATTATTGCAATCAATTAATATTTCCTCATCAAAATTGGTCGGTATACCTTTAATTATTCCAATATATTTCGTTTCTTTTACTTTGACGTCACAATCTCTCATTACATTTGGAACGGCATTGCAAAAGTTCCTTGCAGCAATCTTGTCAATTCGTACCACTAGCTTATCGCCAGAGGGCTTAATGCTGTGAATACATTCATGACCTGGAATAGAGTCTATTATTTCGCGACGCTTGGCAGGATTATCTAATTCTGATGGGACTTTAGAAATAACAACGGTCGTCAGATCGGGATTCAATGAGCATTGGAACAGGTCATACTTTGAATCTGCATCAAGTCAGTGTGTATTGAAGCCTGCTGTTGACTATCTTCGCGTAGATGGTGATCTGTGTTGATATTAGTACATGCTTGTGCATGTTGAATGTACCAACCCTGAAACATGCTGGTGATATTGACTAGTTGCTTGTTAGCCACTCCTGAATAATAATTTTAACAAGTTCAAATAATGCCTCCACTTATGGTTAAATTCAAAACTCCAGTTAGTTTTTCCCTTCGAAAATCAGACGATACAATGAAATAGTAAAAAAAAAACACAAGAAAACAGCGAAACAGTATCAAGAAACGGGCAGTATGCATAAACTATTGGTAGTGCAAAAGTTATGACTAAATGGCTACAAAAAGTGGAAGTTTTTCTTATAAGAAAGGATGTATCGAGATTTTGTTCGGGGGGGGGGTGTACAAAAAACTGTAAAAATATCTGACGTTTGCTTATATGTATTTTTGTTACGTTTTTACGAGTTGACAAAAAATTCAGGGGGAGTTGAAACCCTGAATCCCCTCCCTGGATATGGCCTTGCTCATAATCATTAAAGTTTATAGGGATGCATTGTATAGCTTCTGTAGATCCCAAGTATCAACAAGGTGTTTGAATTTAATAAATTTATTATAGTATAAGGAAAATATTAGAGGCAAAATAATACTATATGCAGACCAATTAACTCTTTTGTTTCTTTTTATATGTATAATATTTTACACTGCAGACCGCTTTTTGGAATCAACCAAAAATTAATTCCAACCTATATATATGAGATCAACATTCATCTGAGTTACACGGCTTATCAGCCACTTAGCCGTTAGTCACAAATAAACGCTAGTCAACATTAGAAATTCACTTACTGTGTCAATGTGTGTGCGCTGATGCTTCGCTCGATCCGAGCTATTCGAAAAGGTCTTCTGGCATCCTTGAAATTGACAAGCGTAAGGTTTTTCACCAGTGTGTGACCTCAGATGAATTTTTAGGTTCTCCAAGCGCGAAAAAGCCTTAGGACACTCCATTACCTAAAATTAATTGAGTACGCATTCAATATGTGATAAATAGGAACAAAATAGATGAATAGACTAAAATCCGTGCTTACTCTTTAGTCTGTCAGTTATTCTGTATATTCGTTTGAGCTATCTGTTTGTCAAGGCAAGACTGTCTTATAATGTCTCATATGAGGTTGTATTTTGATAACAATATATCTTTTAGATTGGAATGGGAAAATTTAACTATAAAAAGCAACTTTTTATTATGTATTGTATATAAAAAGGCTTTTTCTCATATTGGGGCTGTCTTTTGGATCCCTATAAAAATGATGTCGTGGCTAAATCACTGAGTTGTATTATCAAGTCAGTTAGTTAAATTTGAAAGAAAACATAATAATTAAAATGAAGTCTTTATCGTACTGTTTATCTATAAGAGAGCAGCATTGCAATCCTACTAAGAAAATACATACAATCTTACGTTTATACCTTTTATTTTTATCCATCAATTTATCATACTGGTCATTACTGTTAACAGTTTTCACCTTAAAATCCCTTTTTACATGATTTACGTCCAAGACATAATAGCAGGTTAAGACTCTTATTCTTCCTTTCCTAAAATGTTTTTCATTTTTGTTACCTCTTAAATAATTTTACTGTCTCTATAATTTGAGTTAAGTTTTGATCTGAAACATATACGGTAGCATTAATAATTGAATCGCTTACCACAGAAATAGAAAATACCCATAAATTTAAATCCGACATGAGCAACGAAACTATCAAGACTTAAAAGTATGAACAAATTCAATAAATTATGCCTCCTGAGTATTTGGTATCTAAAATTTATGAATTTTTGATTGAAAAGTTTTCAAAATTCTTTGAGCATATGAGATAAGTGTTTCAGTGTGTACACAATTGGTTTTGCTTTATTTTTACTACAAACAAGAACAAGGAACATGGGCAATAAAATTTGCATTTATTTTTGAATTGCCAATTTACACAGACATTCTACACTCTTAAAAAAATAAACAAATAAATCATCTTATCATCATTTCATTAAGAATCGTGTGTGGATATGTTTCTTTGATGAAGCATCAACTCATTTATTCAAAATATCCCTTCCCTAACTCTGCAAAGCGGGCAGGTTTATCTGTCCATTGGAACATCTGTCTTTGGAATATTTTATAGGTCTTGCACTAATGGGCAGGCAGTTAGTCCTGAGCTGCATTCACAACGTCAAATATCTAATTAGTAAATTCAGCTTAAGGTAGAATTGCTGCCTATAAACCACCCTAACATCTTTATAAAAATTTAGTGTTTATTTATCTCCTCAGATGAGATGATTTTTTTTATCTCCTCACTCCATTTTTGGATCATTTGACTCTCTAGTACTATCTTAATCTCATTCTCCAAATTTGCATTTATATACATTGGTCCTCTACCTTCATTCCAAACTAAGGAAAACCCTGTTTTGTCAAAAATGTATTTATTTTTAGTGGGAATGATCTTTTTTCTCCTGCGAGAGTAAACGCCGGGGAGGGGGTAAACACCTAGAGCCGTTGCATAGGTATATACTTTAAACCAACATATATATTTTTCATTAGATAATTCATTACAAATAATTCATTACAGTTACAAATATGGATTGACATGGTTTGTATTTTGAAACCTTGTGCTTGCGAATGCTAAAAACAATCATCTCAAAAAATGCTTATCAACAAGAAAAATACAAGATTGATTTCTTGCTTCAAGTATAACTTATTTCAGTTTGTTCTTAGAATAATTACTGCAGTCTTATAACGGTAGAGAGTAAAATCCCAGCTACCCTTCAAGAAAAAAGAAAAAAAAGAAAAAGTCTTAAGTTCCTTTCGCAGAAAAGCTCTTGTTCATGTGATCAATTATGGACCGGAAATGTTACCTAACAAAACGCTGCAAACTTAAACCTGGCAAAACAAAGAAAGAAAAAGACAAAGCTTTTTTAGATCAATTTTAGTTCTATTATCTGCTCTTTTTAAGAACAAATAAGTTCATTTCTAAAACATATTTGAAATTAATTCTTAATATGCCATTGTTGTTTCTTCGTCATTTTGTCGCCTTAAATAGATTCTTGGCTTTTTACTAAATTATCTTTGGTCAGATCTATAACTTTCCTGTAATCTTTGGGGAAAAGCTCAAGTATTGTCTATTTACTTTTCTGTTAAGACATTTAAGCATATTTGTAGCACTTGCGGGTTACACAATTGTTTACCTTCTTTATTTGTTGAGTGTTCCCTTGAGGCTTTCTTTTTCTATTTATCTTCTTCTTTCTAAAACGTTGTCATTTGGGATATGACGTTAGTCCTTTTTTAAGAATATTTGATTATTTATGTAGTACCAAAGTTAATTATGTCCGAGTTTTTTCTAGTAGGTGAATCGCCTCCCCTCTTTTTATAAAAAGGAGAAAACCTGAAAAGATGCTAAACAGTGATTTTCTTGTGACTCGAAAAGTAGCAGCTATTTCTGTTTTTTGGAGCTTGAAAATCGTTTCCCTTTTTAGTATTATTTGAACAAAATGGAAAAATTTCAAGTTTTTATGCACATTACTTCATTAAAATATAAATTTCGACACCTATCTCCAGTTCACATTTTTTTTATCTAAGTTTTAATAAATATCAGACACTTCAGAGAATTTATTTTGTTTAATATTATATATGTCCTATTAAATTTTTCTTGTGCTTTTTAATATAAAACACTGCGCTTAGTTTTGGTAACAATTCCGACAAACAATTTTTCAATCGCAGTTCATATCTAGCCGCAAAAGCCGACCATAAATCTGTTGTTTGTCAAAAGAATACTAAGACAACGTATGGTAACCCAGCTATAACACACACTTTAAATCACTCTAACTGAACTTTAGCAAAGCTATTTGTGCGTCAGAATCACAGGTCTCAGACACAGCTTCTGAGTCAAAATATCCAGTCATAATATCTCTTTTGACACTATGACAGAGTTAAACTTTAAGGATGAATATTATTCAAAATACCCCATTATGTTTTCTTTCAAATTTAACTAACTGACTTGAAAATACAACTCAGTGATTTAGCCACGACATCATTTTTAGAGGGATCCAAAAGACGGCCCCAATATGGGCCTAATACGGATTCAACCCAAATTTAACTGCTGAAAGTTTTTAAAAAATGAAAAATTAGAAGGGAAAACTCTACGATTTCTTAAGCAATATTTCCAGCTATTTTATTTGATTCTTTTTTTTTATTTGGCAAAACTGTCTAAAGGTAGCTCCTATATCGAAACTTCGATCTTCGAGAACTTTAATCAGGTTACAGATTTTTATGTTTGCAAACTAGCTTAGTTGGTTTAGCTTGCAAGCTGGCTTCATTAGACAATTTACCTATCTTAAAACAGTTTACAGACGTAAATTGTATAATTTAAGTGTTTAAACAGCAACTCAATGCAATTTAGGTTCTAATAAGGGAACTTTAGAAATTTATGTTTATTTTTCTCATTAGTTGGTTAAAAAATACAAAAAGAGAAATGAATGTTCATAAACCAGCAACTTACAGGGCATTTGTTGGGTTTTTCACCCGAGTGAACTCGCATGTGCATCAGTAGCTTGTATCTGGCGTTGAAAGGCTTCATTCTTCGGTGACATCCAACCCAAAGACAAACAAAATCTTCAGATCTCCTTTTATCAACATGAGCAGATTGAATATGCTGCACCAGTGAAGAATTTGCCTCAAACATCTGATAGCAATCAATCCAATTGCAAGAAGTAGTTTTATTCGAACATTTTGAATTGTTGACAGCAAGCAGCTCGGTATCAAAGTCAGTCAAACTCATATTTTTGTTACTGTCATAAAGACATAAATTTTTTGAATCTGGATTCCACATCTTGTGGGCAAAGTTGTGTCCAAAACTCTCACAAAATGGTTTAATATCTTCCTTTTCATAGTGGATGAATGTTTTCATTGAATCTTCGAAATGCGGAAGACCGCCACAAGGTAGCTGATTACTGCATAAATTGTAATACTGATGATCATCGCTAGGTGGTGACATTGTCCTGCAAAGCTTGTGAAACACCTTAGAAAGCTATTTAATTTGGCCAACTGAAAAAAAAACAACTATTATACAAGAGTTAGACGGTTTAAGCGATTTGAATTTCTTATTGTCATTGTAAATTTTTCTCGAAAGGAATAAATAATTAAGTCTTCTTGGAGATGAGATATGAGCTTGTGAGCTACAGGAGCACTACCTCAAAGATTTGCTGTCTTGAAGATATGCATTTTAAGGTCAAGAGAAGTTTCATACAGAGTCAAACCGTGGTCACCCTTATCGATAGAAAAGCCGAGGTTTGTGAATGACATTTTTTAACGTCATGCTTGAAGCACAGAAGTAGAAAATAACGATAAATTGGCTTGAAAGGCTTGAATAAACATTACTTTTTCGCAACAACTGTATAAGACAGGCACGTTTGTGTGTGTTTGTGGGGGGTGATATCTATTAATTATGTTGTTTGTTATTTCTTTCTATAATCCCTTATTATTTGATCCTTATTTCTTAAGTTTTGACGAGTCCTTCCCTGAAAAAATTCCTATGGAAGTACCTTGTACTTACCTACTTAATTCGTTTCAATTATTTCCATTTAGACTGATTGATTTTTTAGGGGTGTTGCCTCCTATTTCTAAAATTAGCCAAACTTTCTCAGGCTCGTAGCTTTTGATGGGTAACATTAAACTTAATGCATTCTAAATATTCGGAACCAGCATAAAAAATAACTTGTTTTGACTTATCTATTGTTATCCAAATTTCGTTTTTTTGAATTTCGGGTGCATTAAGAACAAATCGTTTTTTTAACTGACTTAAACGAACAAAAACGAACAGGAATTATTATTTATATGAAGGGGTTTTCCCCTCCCCAATATCTTGCTTTTTACGCTATACTTCAACTTTTTGTTCCAATTACTTAAGAATAACTATTAAAATAATAAGTTTTTTGAAAAGTTCTAAAAAAAACTTCAGCGGAAAGAGCGATGTATTGAGGAGGGAGCAACCTTTTCATATACGAAATAATTTCTGCTTGTTTTAAGTGTTAATATTGCTTTTTACTTTCAGTTGAAAGAAATTGTTTTTTTTATTTAATTCTTGACAGTTTTTAAAATTATGCCGGAAAATCTGGTTCCCTTTCCATGGAAAATTCCCTTCATCCAAGGAAAAGTATTCCTTGGAAAGATTCTCCTACGTAATCCCCCACCAGAAAAAGTCAACCCCAAAAATATCTGTATACTTCCCAATAACCAATGCTATACGGAACCAATGGGCAAAGTTCATAGCTTGCAGCCCTTCCATGGAGATTGTGGGGGGTCAAGTTATCTCTTAAAACATAGTTACTAGATCTTTCGTCTATCCTGAACAAGATTGCTCTCTCAAAATTTTGATCAGGTGACTTTGGGGAAAAAAGGGCGTGGGAGGGGGGCTAGGTACCCTCCAATATTTTTTTCACTTAAAAAGGGCACTAGAACTTTTTATTTTCGATCAATTGAGCCCTCTCCCGATCCTCTAAGATCTGGTTTGATACGACCACCTCTGGGAAAAACAACAAATAAACACGCAATCGTGATCTTTCTTCTGAAAAAAAAGAAAAATTCTACATTTTTGTATATAGGAGCTTGAAACCTCTTCAGTTGGATTAACTGATATGACGAACGTGATGGTGTGATTTTCAGTAAGATCACTTGGTGGTTTTGGGGTTCCCCCCCCCTTTTCGAAAATAGGACAAATTTTTTCAAGCTGTTAACTTTTATTGGGTAACATTAAACTTGACGAATTTTGTACATTTTGATTAAGTATCAAAATCCGATTCTTTTGATTTATGCATTGTTAGCAAGATTCTGTTTCTTAGAGTATGGTACTATTGGATCCGGATTGCTCCTTACTTACAGTTCGTTACCACGAACTGTCTGATTGGGCCGACTCGCCCCTTACTTACATTTGGTTACCATAAGTTATGTCAAGAATATCAGACTTTACAGCAGTTGTCAGTTCAATATGTGCCGTAAATAAAATTGTTAGTCATTTATGTTCCAATGGAATTAGTTGGATTATTTACGCTTAAAGAAATGAAAAAGTAAGTAATTCACTGAGTAAAAATACTGAAAGGGTGTAGCTCATATTGGACTAAATGGGATATGTAGATGCCTGCATATACACATTTATAACTACTTTGTCGTGAGAAATATGTTTAATTTGATGTATTCTCCTGCTCTTTTAGGTTTGGCTGTCTTTAGGTCCTTAGAAACAACTTGAAATTGAAAAAAACCTGCTCGTACCTTTGGTTCAAAATGAACCATGCGAAATATACATATAAGAAACCACCAATTTGTTTAATAATGCTCGTTGTTAAGTTGGGGCCGTCGGTTTTTTTTTTCTGTATATGGCTTTCTGTGTAAGCGAATCAAAATTTTTCCTTGTACAAACCTAATAAGTATGTGACGTACGAAATTACTTCAATCAGAAATATTCATCATTGGCTAGTTAATTTGTCTACTACTACTACTACTACTACTAGCAGCTTACTGCTGCACCAAGCCCCCTGAGACCAATACAGCTATACATGCTCCTTCTACATCCCAATCCATTCAAAACCTCCCTCTTTACATTCTCTTAGGAAGTTTTCATTCCCCTTAAATATTTTCTTACACCATCCTCCAACCCCATTTGGATACGACCTGCTTTTTGTTTAGCCCTTGACAGTTAGTCGACAAGGGCAATCATGCTACCCTTCCTCCGCAGAACGCGTGCTAGCCATCTCAAACTTTCTCTCATTATAGCCGTAGAAAGTGGGCTTAAACTTTTTTGTGTCTGTTTTAATTGGCTAAAGTTTATTACAGTACTTAGCAAGTTGGAAAGTAGGCACAGCACTCTGTGCGTTTTTGCTCTTTCCAAGTATACTAATCTCTTCCTTCGTAATTTTATTTTGAACCCTTGTAGGGCTTTAAGTGGAACCTTGTTCATTATTATTTGTCAGTAGAAAATGGCTACCAAAAAATCCGAGAACTACTTTAAAACTTCTAAAAAATGCTTAATTATCTCATTTCTAAAAGTTTATCACTTATCTTATGATAACCCCCATCCCCCCTGATGGATCAATATACTGCCCCATTATAAATATCCAAACTAGGTGTTAGAATAGTTCAACTCTTTTCTTAACGCCGATTGATTATTGTTCGCCGTCAAATAAAGAAAAATAATCGCAGTGTTGAAAAATATAGAGTAAATACATAGAGTGGAGTGCCTATTTATCCTCGATAATTGGGGGAGGGTTAAATCGAAGTGATCCACTTGTTGTTTTAACAACAATCCACATTCACAATCCACAATGTTTAACAACTCCACATTGTTTTAAAGTAGTTTTCAGAATTTTTGGTAACCATTTTCCAATAAGGAACAAAGTACATTTTAAGAGACCCTTTTAAGGGCTTGAAATAAAGGTTTCGAAGGGAGCGATCAATATATTCTATAGAGTAGAAAAAAGACGCATCGAGTGGTGTTTTCATCTTCTACCTAACTAAATAATGGAAAAACTCCATATTTACCCTGTAAAAAAGGTAAAGGATACGGCATTAGACTTTACAGTCCCTACCGGTGGTGCTGATCTCTCTTATTCTTGGCCCTTCAGCCAGGAAGAGCAATGGGGGGTTGGGGTTTACCTGGGCTTAAAGTAATTTTTTTCTCAATTCTGAAAGTTTTCTTTAGAGACTCTAAATCGGCAATTTTCTTCAAGACCTCCTCCCACCGAATAATTTTCAAGAACTATGTTGTTAGAAACTAGAGCTTTCTACCAAATACACAAATGGCTCGAAATACCTTAAGCTTCAGCTTGAATAGAAATAAGTAGATCAAATCAATCAACCTGTTAATCCAATTGCTTGAAAAACAATGAAATGATAACCGAAATAGATAAAGACTTGATCTGTACATACCTGATATCAATTAGAAACGACCAACCAATCATTCTTTGCCTTTCTAGAGATCGGTTTGTGATTGGTGGAAATATGAATGATTTTCAAAAAAAGCAAGTGTATTGTGAAGATCAGATTTCCAATGTGCTGTCATAATAATTTTAATGAATGGGGCGATTCTGTCAAGGTATTCTGCAACATCTGTTTTCTACTCTTTCTGTTTGGTGACGAGTTGAAGGATTTTTACATCTTATGTTTTCGATTAGCCGACAAAGCGCTAAATCTTTAACAGCTCGAATGAATGTTTATTAAATTTTTTTATTGAACTGTTAGTTTGACATTAGACTGTTTCAAAGAAAATAAATATCTTAAAAAATGATCAGTTTTATTATATCTTCTTTGAAACATGGATAGAGGCTTACAGCCTTATTATAGTAGGGATATGTTTCTCCCTCAAAAGAACGGCAAAAAAATAAACCTAGAGGAGACATACTATTGTGTGAGAAAAACAAACTTGAACCTTTAAAAATTTCCAAGCTCAGCTATTAATATCAAATGGAAATTTATTTCCATGGAAACGCAAAGCAAAGTGATCGCATAATTTTATATTAAAAATTAAACTATTAGGAAAGGAAGTCAGTTCCAATTGGTGATCGTACATAGTAGCCAGGTTTCTTTGTTTTGGAGGTGAACGTGATTAAAAAAATACTAATAATAACCTTACATCTCTCTATGATGTTCCACCCCGCAAACCCAAGGAAATGGATTGAAAAAAATGTTTTGTTGATATCTAGAAAATCTTGCGTGAGAGAGCAACGCATTCTTCACATTTGCAATCAGTATAAAAAAGTGCATTACAAAAATTAAACATCAGCCCAGATATCTATGGCTTATTATTGTGTGTTATAAGTGTAATGATTATTCCCTGAGTGACCCAGATTTGAAAGAGGTGTGGTATGACTAATGGCGTTGAATAAGGAAATGCCCCTATGACAGCCTCTTATCAATTCAATCTTCGAGGTATAATCCTACATACGAGCAGTTTCCTTTCATTGAAATCCCTGTGGTTGCGGTCTTGTTAGAACCTGTTTAATCCGAAAATTATTTGAGTTTATGACATAGTTTAGTCAGCACACATTGGCTTTGCACTGGGATCTATCTTTCCAAGAAAGTACATACAGTTGCTTGTATGGATATGCTGAATTCAAACATGCGTTTCTTTGCTGGTTTTATTGTTTCACTCATGTCATTAAAATCATTTTTTTTTAATTTGTCAGTCGGTAAATTCTGAACAAGAACTGGAGCGTTCAACCTTTGGTGTTTTTCCTGTCAAGCAAAGGAGGAAGAGAAGATCCTATGAACGTCCTCTTTTAAATAGGTGCATTGTAGTTATTTAAATCATTTTTTTGTTATTCATTGACTTGACTTGACTTTATCAAACAAGAAACTTGCCTTTTAATCAGAATTGCCTTTTAATTATTATTTTTTTTAAATAATGGTTTAAACTACTTTTTTATTTTGAACTGTTTCATAATTACCAAGTTTGTTTCGAAATTGTTTTTTTCATTCAATTTATAATGTCAGAGCTTCACTAGCGAACTCTAGCCCAGATTTGGAGCCTTCGAACGTCTTAGTTTTTGCCCAACAAGGAGTCAGAAAATCACCCAGACAATAAATTTTTTTTTTTATCCCTCTCGCTTCATATTTCTTGAATTTTTTTTATATATAAAAACACTTGTAATCGTTAAATGAACATTAGCTTTGACCAATTCCCATTAAGTTTTTTAGTGCTTAAGTCTTCAACGGAAACTATATGGTGATACCCATAAACCTAAAAGGTTTTGAACTGCCTTTCAACGATAGTTCTAATGTAACATCCAACTTTTATATTCACTCTGGAAATTATAGTTGTAGTGTTTATGCTGCTTCATTTTAAATAACAACTTAGAAATTAAGTTTTTTCTCTCAGTCCTGATGTAGATAAAAACTTAATGTTGGGAAATGCAACAGATGTTAAAAGTAACAGTTAAAGAAATCTGAAGCTAAAAGTACGTTCACTTTACAAAGGTGTTTAATACTTTCACACAAGAAAGTATTATACTTTCATATATGATGTAAGTAAAAATGCAGAAATACTTTCACAGAAGGGAAGCGGCCGAGGTCTGTTAAGTATCGTGGAACCAGCATTGAGGAAAGTTTATCATTTAAGTACCATATAAAAGGTATTAGTAAAATATTTGCGTAATTTTTCGATTATTCACAAATTAAAGCTCGTTTTTTCTTCATATATTTTATGGGAGAATCGACGTTTACCCCCTCCCTGCAAAATACTCCCCCTAGAAAATACCCACCCGTAAAAATACTCCCCTTAAAATACCCCCCACCCATGAAAAATACCCTTTGGAAAATACCCTCTCCCCAAGAAAATATCCCCCCAGCGACAGGTTCATCTTTAATCACTTTCGTCTTGTAAAAAAAGAACTAGAACTCTCAATTTCTAATGTAATAAGCACCCTCCGAAGTATCTGTAAACATAAGGTGGAGGTTGGGATGAGGCAAGGGCAGTCCCCTTCCTATATGGAATAAATTCTGCTCGTTTTGGGATTTACCATTACTATTTACTTTCATAATAACAGCGTAGACCAGAAATATTCCTATATGTCAAGAGGGACTAAAATCAGTTTTACATTTTTGATACGTTTTTGAATTTTCTGTAACTCCCCCCAAGAAAAAAAAGTCTTGGATACGGCCTTAGGATCAATATACATCTTATACAGGATCTTATACATCAATTCTCTACCCTCCCCTTGTCTCTCCCTTAAAACTAATTATATATTTGTCTAAATGTTCAATGAGAGTTGGGATGTTTTGGCATTAGAATGTACCCTTTGAGGCATCCCCTTCCCTCCCTAACTGCAAAACAGTCAGAGAAATCCATTGTAGAGGTCTAAAGTCCTTATATGCAAATGCTTGAAATTGTAAAACAACAGGAAATTTACCAAAGACAGCAGAATTTGTTTAGATATTGAAAAAACTTTGGCTCTATATCCAAGAGCCGTCAATACCAAAACATCTCAATTCTCTTTGCATCAAAATGTGAAATTTATCCTCTTGATCTCTGGGAATATTTATGGTCTACGCTGTTATTATGAAAGTAAAGAGAAGCATTAATCTAAGATTAGCAGAATGTATTCCGTATAAGAGGGGGACTGCCCCTCCTTCATCTCCACTTCCACTTCGTGGTCGTAGAAACTCCGAAGGATGCTCATTCGATCAGAAATTGAGAGTTATACTCTATTTTTTATAATTTGAAAGTGATTGGAGACCAACCAGCCACGGAGGGAGGCTATTTTTCGGGGGGGGGGGTAAACACTTGGAATTATTTTATAGCCATTGCATTTTCCTCTTATACATCCGAATATTTAGTACTGTTCGTCTGTATGGCTTGGTACTTTCCCTTCGATACTTCGCTCAATACGTATCCTACAAAATAATGATATTAGATCATTTTATGTGATAGAAAATGGGGATTATATGATGTCAGTATATAATAATTTTAACACAATGCGTGTAGATGGATTGTGTGATATTTATACACTGGGTTCTTACGCACAAATGTCGTAATGGGTCTCGAACTAGATTATAATGTTACTCGAACAAGAGGAGATATTGAGGTTTATCATCTAGTTTCAAGTAGGGCTGCTCTTTTAGTTATATGTAAAGGGGTAATGGCGATTCTATGCCTGGGCAGGGGAGCAGCCGCCGCCCCCAGATTTTCTGACACCTGACATTAGATTCCTTTCATTTTATATTTTTACACTCCTATGGTATACCTGTCCCAGATTATGAGGCCTAAAACTAATAGTGTAGATGGGCTAAGCTTTGGATTGAACATTAATCAAACTGATTCGGAGTTATGTGTGGGTTTACTAGGTATGCGTACTTTCGAAGCAGCTTGAAATGGAATGGAAATAAAATTTATAATTGCCTAATACATTTGAAACATATTTTTATTTCATTATTGAGTTGTTTGTTCTCTGTATTAACTCTTTTTTTACTTTAATTTTGTTTAACGTAATAAACAAAATATAAACTATTACAGATATAAATCACTGCGCTAGGGAAAAATTAAATTTTGCTAACACTTAGCGATTAACTACATAAACATTCCTAAAAGTATCCTAAATTAATAATATAATAATATGAAAAAACCTACATAGATATTCATAGAAACATCCTAGACTAATTAAAATAATAATAAGAAAAGAAAAAAGACAATCACCTTCTTTCAAATATCCCCAGGGTAACAGCCACCATCCAAATACAACTCCATCCAACCCCGTCCCTTCAACCCGCTCCTCTCTCCAGCCATATAACCCACTCACTTCCCCCCAAAAAACAACTAAAAACCAAATTTTAATCTCTTTTCTTCACTGTGGGAGGTGCTCAGCCGCCCTAACATTCACAGGAAGTAAGTTCCATACAGAAAGGCCAAGATACTATAAAACCAGATCTCACACTATTTTCAATGCCCACAACCAGGTTGTGGATATTAAATTACTCTTATTATTTTCTTAGGGTTATTATTGCTTTGGGATCAAGATATTACATAGTTTCATTGTTTCTATTTTACTTATGTATCTATTTCTCGGTGCCAACTTGTTTTATTTCACTCTCCAACTCTTTATACCTGATAATTCTTGTTGTTATTATTTTCTTGCTAGTAGCAAAATCTTGCAAGCAACGCTTTTGGCGTGTCATCGATTGACTTTGTTTGTGTGTGTGTTATTTTTCTTGTTTTTTTTAGTGAATGAACTTTTAATACTAAAAAGTTCATGAGCTATTAGGTGAAAATGAGTGGGACTAAACATCCCAATCCACCTATTCAAGGTCAAAGTACTCTTTAGCCTAAATAAAATTAAATGATTTTAGCTACAATGATGAAGATGCGGACGGGATTGAAAGGTTATTATGTCGTTTTAATGCAACGCAGTTTGTAGAGGGATTCTTACTTTCTTACCAGACCTAATATATTTGTCAGTTAACTAAAGTAAAGAAGAGGAATATTCAAGTTCAATTGTTTAACTTCGATCATTTGAGCTTATGAAGTCAAGCATACAGTTATAACTTATTAGTGTTTTGAGACAAGTATTTTATGGTTATTAGTTCAGAACCTCTAAAGAGCATCATAACTGAGGAATAAAAAAAAATTAAATATAAGCGAAAATTAAGTAATTATTTTCTGTTTTTTAATATTAATCATGCTGAGATGATAATTCAAATGTTGTCTCTTAATTTCCACGATATTTTTTTTTACTCTACCGAAACAATAAATACTGTTTGATCTGTCTTTTCAAGGTGTATCACTTAATAAGGACTTACGGAGTAGACGGTGCTACTACATTATTTTCTTCATAGACCCCGTGCCCCAATGGTAAATACGTATGGTACGGACTCATGTCACTTCAGTAAATCGAAACAGAGCATGTTTCACGTAATTAGGATAGATTTTCTGCGAGTTATTCTCCTGTAACCATTCTCATGATTTTATTATTCTCATGTATCTCACTATTCTCATGATATCATTCATACTACTCACTTTTCTTTCGTTCGCCAGAAATGTTTAAAGAAAAAAAACACGTAATAAAAAATCCAATTACTAAAATTAGTAATAACTTCCACTTCGGCACACACTTTTTTTTCTTTTTTTTTTATTAGAATACTTTTTTGCCCAGATAAATTCTTCTATCATGCAAGCACACGAATGAAGGAGTAAAATTCTAGATCTTTTTAGGCTTCTTAACCGGAAAATACTGTTCTTCATTTGACGGTCAAATTTATGAACAGTATATCTTCAAAAAAAAGGATGAGAGAAGATACGAATTTAACAAACCTGTCCCATGAGAATAAAGCTACAAAAAAACTATGCTCATCTTTTTTTAGATGTCTTTTTTTGAGGGTTCAAGTTTTAACCTACTTAGATTGGACTTTTCTCCCAGCTAAAGAAGTAATTAGAAGAAATCACTGAAGCTATAACACTATTTAATTAAAGTTTAGATGTGCGGTTGCACTACGCTTATAGTCATCGATTCCGACAATCAGAAATACTGCTGTTTACAAAAAGGCTCTCAGGCTACTTACTTTGCGCGCGTTATCTTAAAAATTGTTGCGAGGAAAGGGTTGGGAGTCTTGAAGGGTTTCGAAGGAAAATCGCCCATTTATCCTGTACGGGTGCATGGATGCCCATAAATTCTTTCAAATGGGAGGGACAGCTATATTTTGGGGTAGGTCTATACAAAATGTTAAATTGCTAATTTTCTTGTTTCCCAAAGGTAATAATTTCCTTGTCTCTCCTTCATTGTGGGTATCATACTTGTTGCAGATTTTTTTTTTTTGACAGTTTAATCAACTCGATTATATTACAAATTACGGATATGAGCTAGAATATAGCTTCTGAAAAATAGACGCAATGCCACAATTTAATGCGACCAGCAAAAAATTATAGTGGGTGTAGGGAGGGAATGATACCAGGGCAAACCTCCAAACTTTAAAAATACATTTAATGTACGACATAAATGAAAATCGTGTGTGAATAGGATTTAAGCACTTCTTTCTATACCAGAAAAAGTCCCACCCAATAAAATCACATAAACAGCTTCTGGTGGCAATGAAGAAGCAGAATACAAATTTACGTTTATATTACTTCAGCTATGAAAACTTTCAGCAAGGCCTAGACCAGGCAGTTGTCCTCCGCCAGAAGATCAAATGTATATAGATTTGAGACGCGGTAATATTCGGTAAAATATACTACTTTTTCAGTAAGAAAAAACTTCTTCCAAACTTAACCATCACCCTCTCCCTCTGAAAATTATTTTGCAGAGTTCATCCTTCCTCCCTTGGAAAAAATTCTTTGCCAAATATTCTTTGCCAAAACTTCTTTCAAACTTAACCATCACCCCTCTCCCTCTAAAAATGATTTTACAGAGATACTCCTTCCTCCCTTGGAAAAATTCTTTGCAAAGACTGAAAACCCTGATTTATTTCAAACTTAAGAATAAATCATGACAGGTGCATCACATGAAATTCGCGAAAATTTAGGTGATGACAGTTTACAAAGTTTATTCTGGAAGACATCACGCACCTTGCTAAGAAAACTAGCAAAGATGATGAAATTGAACAACTGGAAAATATGATATCATACAGATGCTACCCAATTTACATTTGAATCAATCATCTAATTACGGCTGAAGTCAGGCATACTCTGCTAGATGATGAAGGGATTGCAATTCTGAAATCTGAGGAGTGACTTGTGATTTGGATGTATAAAAGCTAAGGGTAAATATAAACTAATTAATACCAAATGACAATGAGTGGTGTAACAGACAATGGGGAACAATTGTTATTTACTCTTTTATCAGAATATTTCCACGTTTAGTGCTGGTATTAATTAATATTTACAATAAAATCAGGTTACTACCTTAACAAGATTCTATGGGTGAATACTAAAATTTCAGCGGTGAAATACCTATGTAAGAAGTGCTGTTTTCGATACATTTTAACTGTGCATTTACGGTTGGGAATATTGCACAAAACCTCTTTCAAACTAATAAATAATTAAACAATGAATAAAAAAGACGGATTGACTGATTATAATAATAATTGTACATGGGAGAAGATGTGGAGCTCAGCGTCCAGGGGTCATCAATGCTTATCAGTTATAAAAGAATTTAGGCTATTATTTCATCTGCTAGCAGTAGTGACATTCGATGGTAATATTGATGCCATTGTCATCAAACTCCTTACATAACTGGTCGAAGGACAAATAAGTTTGGCAATAGCGAAAACACTCGAGAATTAAGCACGTAGCTTTCTGATCTGGTTAAAAATCACTTTTTGTTAACAGCAGTAAGACCTTAGTAGGTTTCTTTAGATTGAAACAAGCAGGCCTCCTAATGGGAAGACAAAAATCAAATATCCATATCAGGAAGCACATACGAAGGAAATTCTAAGGTTGGGGTGGTGGTTATTTTAAGCTGACCATTCTTGTCATAAGTAACACATTGCAAAATTTCTGGGGAGAAGCCAGAACTGGGATTTTGGTTGTTTAATACCATAAAGAATAAGGACCCTTTAGACCAATGACTTTAGTAGGAAAAATGATAAGTTAAGACTGTACTTTTACATTAGTTATTTACAAACTTAAACCAACCAGGATATAAAAATGAGTCTTTGCTGCAGAAAATGTTGAAATTCTAATTAAAGTTCAGCGTAGAAGTCGCGCATTATTTTAGGAAGACATTAATTCAGCAGTTATAACCGATTTTTGTTAGATTAAATAAAAAAAATAAGTTTTTTTTTTAACTGCAAGTAAGGGGCGACATTAAAACGTAAAACGAACAGAAATTATTCCGTATGTGAAAGAGGTTGTCGCCTCCTCAACGTCCCGCTCTTTACGCTTAAAGTTTTTATTGTTTTAAAAAACAGAACTGTGACAAAGAGTTTTAAGTTTTAATGTCGCTCCTTACTTGCAGTTAAAAAACTTGCTTTTTTTTATCTAATTTCTAAACGTTTTTAAATTAACACATGTTTTGATTTTTCTCACCACCATGAATAATTAAAACTAAATTAGAACTAGAACTTAGGGCACTAGAACTTTTAATTTCCATTAGAACGAGCCCTCTCGCGAAATTCTTGGACCAATGGGTCGATAAATCACCCCCGGGAAAAAAGAAAGAAAAAAAAAAAAACACGCATCTGTCTTCTGGCAAAAATTAAAAAATTCCACATTTTTGTAGATAAAAGCTTGAAACTTCTACAGTAGGGTTCTCTGATGTGCTGAATCTGATGGTGTGGTTTTTTCGACTGAAAGTAAGGAGCAACATTAAAACTCAAAACGGCAGACACTATTCTGTATATTTCTGGGCTGCCCTCTCTCCTCAATACCTTGCTCTTCACGCTAAACTTTTTAGCACTTTTGAAAAGAGCCTCCTATTTTAATTATACGTCCCTTGTGTTTCATGAGTTGTTCTTAAAAAATAGGGACAAACATTCAAACCTTAGCGTAAAGAACAAGGTATTGAGGAGGGCTGGGCAACGTATTCGTGTACAGAATTTGTGTTTGAGATTTGAGTTGTAATGTTGCTCTTTACTTTCAGTTGAAAAACTGTTTTTTGATTCAATTTCTGATCGTTTTTCAAATAATGCCTGTAAATCTGTCGGTAAAAAAAATAAAAAAAATAAAACACATATAGTGAGCTATTGATACTTCGATTAACATTAACAATAAAAGTTTATAACAATAAACAATAAAACTTAACATGACAATAAGCTTTTAGCTTAGCTTACAGCTTACAAGCTATTGGATGAACAAATAAATAAAACAATTAAACTTAACAATAAAAGTCATAAATAAATTTATGAGAATTTCGATACACGTTTTGAAACCCTTAAAAAAGGAAATCATTATGGTTGACACCCTATGTAAAAGAATTACAGTCCCCCCCCCCCCGTGAAAAACAAGAAAATCACTCTTTTGGATGGGAAGCACTATTGTGTATCTTTTTTTATTCTTTTTTTATTCCAAGGGTTATCGTATTGAACCGCTGGTCTTAAAATGTTGGTAGAGGGCTCATTTGAAAGAAAACTGCAATATGTATATCCTTTTTATGTAACAAAAGAACTGTAGCCACAACAAAGTTGTGTTTTCTACTGTTTTGCCCAAAAAAAAAAAAAAAAAAAAAAAAAAAAAAAAAAAAAACAGTTTGCACCGAAGAAGGTCAAAATGCCAGAAAATGTAAATTCTAAATGGAAATGGCAAATCAATTTTCATAGTCTAAAACACTATAGAGTAGGTTTTTACGAACCCCAACCCAATTTTATAGCAGAGAAAATAGGTTTTATCACTGTAACTTGTTACTTCAACTTGAAATTAGAAACCCTTGAAGGTTGAAACTGCATGACTTAATGGGTGTTTTTCCAAATTTAAATGGAGAATTAAATTTAAAAAAAGCAAATTTTTTAACTGATAGTAAGGAGCAACATAAAAGCTTAAAACGAACAGAAATTATGCCAGATATGAGAGGGACTGTCCGTTCTCCAACCCTCGCTCTTTACGGTAAAGTCCGAAAGTCCTTTTTAACATATTTCTCATTTAAATTCAATGGGCCTTATATTTGAGTAGTTTTTCTTAAACAATTGTGAGAAAAAGTCAAACAAGGGTTTAATTTTTTAACTTTTTATAAGGCTATCAGGTTATCGTAGGATCGCAGAAAGGTATTAATAGCTTGATTAAAAGCTACTACCTTTCCCAAATTTGTCTTCAGAACTCCTTCTTAAAGTATCACGCTACCATATAGAGGCGTAAAGAACAAGGTGTCGAGGAGAGGGCAAACCCCTTCATGTAAGGAATAATTTCTGTTTTAGATTTGAGTTATAATGTTGCTCTTTAATTTCCATTGAAAAACTTGTTTTTTAAATTTAATTTTTGATCGTTTTTCAAATAATGCCGGTAAATCTGCCGGTAAAAAAACATGTAGTGAGATATTGCTTGTTCGATTAACCTGAACAATAAAAGTTTATTCCGAAAATCCATTTATATGAACTTTGGAACAGGTTCTGAAACCCTTCAAAATAGAATCATCATAGTTGGAACCCAATGTAGGAGAATTAAAATCCCCCACCGTGAAAAACAATATAATCACTTTTTGAGATAGGAAGCACTGTTGTGTGTCTTTTTTTATTTTTTTTTTTTAATTTTTATTCTGAGGGTGATCGCACTGAACTGCTGGTCTCAGAATGTTGATAGAGGGCTCATTTGAAAGGAAACTGCAGTATCTATATCCTTTTTAAGTAACAAAAGAACTGAAGCCAACACACTTTCTGCCGTTTTGCGCAAAAAATTTTGCACTGAAGAGTGCAAACTCTTCAGTTTGCACTCTTCAAATGGAAATTCTAAGATATTCACTCAAACTTTTCAGAGTCTAAACCCTATAGAGTAGGCTTTGACAACCCCAACCCAATTTTGTAACAGAGAAAATAGGTTTTAATAATTCATTGGCATAATCCAGCGGGCATATCATTTTCAAATACCTATCTGAACATGATTAACAAGATATAGCAAACCGTTTCCTTTGATTTCAAATTGGACTAGTAGAATTTAATATATAGTATTGAACTTTAAATGACAGCATATATAACATAGACATAGTGTAACCACTTGTATCATCATATTCATGGTAATGAGCGCTTATATCAACACGTCTTTTAGAGGGGACTTATGGTCATCCATGTCCCAACCTCCAAGTGGTCCAATTACCCCTCAACTTTTTGCCCCCTTAAAAAAATTATTTTTTTAACTTTAATTTTTTTTACTTGGAAATCTTTTTCAACTTGTTCTTACATGTCTTAAAATGACATAAAATTGATAAATTCTGAGTGTTGTAGTTACTAACTTAGTACCAAAAAATTGATACAAGCACTTTTGCATGCAACAAACTCAGTTAATAGGTTACAGATTACACAAGATATTTCAACAACACCAGCTCAAATATACTGAATTGTAATATTTTCTAATACCTGTAAAATTTTGTAAAAATTAGTATTTTATTGAAAATTCAGCTGGTTCGAGTTTTTTAGGGAATTATAATTGCGTGCTAACAGTTAACGATACCATAACCGATGAACGACTATTTAGTGTCTTATAAATTAGTTTTTATTTTCTCCAGGCTACTTATGGTATTTTCTGCTCCTAAGAAAACATCTTGTGTTTTGGGTGGTCTGTTTTGTGCTTTCAGCAAAGCCCTAGTTTTTTAGAATTTTTTGATATTCGTAAATTTCACGGGTCGGTTTACTTGAGCTAGTTTTGTATAGGTATCTTGCTTAATTTATGAAGCAATAATTTTTGCTCATTTTAAGTGTCAGTGTCTCTTTACTTCCGTAAGAAAAATTTCGTTTTTTAAACTAATATGTAAATTAGCTAAACATATTACAGCTCAAATCCAATTAATCGTCTTTACGCTAAAAGCCCCCAGGGGAATTAGCATTTATTTATATCCAGTTCATGAGATAAATCAAAAGAAACTATGTGGGTCATTAAAATAGTTTATCTGTAATGTCTCTGAATGGCTTGAGGTTACAGTTTTGGTATAAGTACTCCCTCATGGCTTTACAGGTCATTTTCTATGCTGCTCATTGATATCCGTAAGACTCGCAACTTTTGTAGTTTAAAATACTGCTTAAGGCGCCACAGAAAATAAGTGTCACTGGAATGAATCTGTTTTGCGTTTCTAGACACCAAATTTGTGTAGTTGCACCTGTTCACATCTTTCCGTTGGAATATTATCAAGCACAACAGAGTTTTGAATGAATTTTATGGTCTTTAGATCTCGGTTAAACATATCAAATTTCAAATTTCTGTCTATTCTTTAATCCACGCGGTAGAATGTGCTTATAAAATCATTAATGAACGTGGTAGTCGTTCACTGGCAGATAAAATCCATAAAAAAAACACAGGAAAAGTGACTAACAACATACTTTAGTAATTTTAACTAAGTTGACGAATTTTCGTCTGCTAATTTTTCCAGCACGGAGCTAGTGAAACTGTTGATAAAATAGCTATTCAATGGCCAACATGTTCCCCTGTCTTCAATTCTTTTGAATAATACTTATTTTTTAAATTAACAATAAATATAGTACTTATTCGATTTGCTTAAATATGGACGGAAAATAAACGTTCGAACGACATCAGAGTGAATAAGTTTGGGACACAAAACCCCTCTTACAATCAAACTATAGAGATAAAAGAAAAGGAAATAAATTTGTAAAAATGAGCCTTAAACAAAAGAAAAAGTGTTTTTGCATGTAAGAGGTAGCAACATTTTGTTTCCGCTTCAGTTAAACAAGAATTTAATGCTATTCCAACCGTAATTTACTTCATATCTAGGTGGATGTTACATGCGGGAACCTTACAAGGTTGAAATGTTCCCCTGGATTACAAATATTGCTAAAAGTGCTTTCTGATCTTTTATTTTTCGAATTGGATATTATTTCTAAATTCTTGGTATATCTATTATCTACGAGTCGAGGAGGCCAAGCTGTCTTGTCTTTTTGTCTCCAACTCTCTAAATAACGTGATTTTTGTTTTGAGTTTTAATTATCTATATAGTTTGCTATTTTCGTTTTTCCTTTAATTAATTGTTCATTAATTTCGTTATTCATTTCGTTAGGCCAAGTCAGTTATGGTTTCAGATGTCGATAAAAATCTGGCACGTTAATTCCTTTCATAGATACAAACAATTTATACGAAATTATACTATAGGATGTAACACAGGTACGTACGCAGGGGGGAGAGGCCTTGGGGTGTCCCCCAATGATCAATTTATTTTTATTATTTGGCCTCACCCCCTCTCCCAAATCCTTCTTATGTACCGGATTCCATCTCCGATATCAAAATTGAGAGTCCTGTAGAGTCCGTAATTGAAAGTAGTTACGGGATTGAGTATTCTGGGAGACCCATAGCTGCTATTTTTCTTCTTCGCATTAATCACGAAGAAGCTTAACGCCGACTTCCTCAAGACGTTATTGCGCGCACATGTGAGCTATGTAACACTATAGGGAGGTGCTTGTAATTGAGTATGACGTAATCTCGCGTGACTTGTGCTAGAGCTCAGACCCCGTTAGTCAAGTGGGGAACCCCCGATTGTAACTGAGGATGGCGCATACGTGGGATGTTATGTAATACTTTAAGAGATCTTTTTTTCTTCAACACGTTTTCTTTTTTGTTCAAGAGGTTTTTTTCTTTCAAGGTGTTTTTTTCTTCAAGATTTCTTTTTTCTTCTAGATATTTTTTTCTTCAAGGTGATTATCCTCAGGAGAACATTTATAATCTGATGACAACAAAGGATTCGTCCGCTGTAGGAATCGAATGTAAGACCAGAGGTTTCCCAAGTGGAACGGTGCCTTAACCACCTGTGCCAACAAATCCCTCCTAGTCTTATGTTCCGTGAAATAAATTCTACGAAATAGGCTGTTTCCCGCACGGAGAGTTATCTGAACAGTTTTGAATCAATAAGCTATGAATCCCGTATTCCATATCTATTTTCCCCGAGAGCGTCCTAGAATCCAACAATTCTATTGAATACTGATCTATTAGGAACACATGGCTGTTACATCGTTTTTAATTTTCTGACGTGGTCTAGACAGTTTAAGTTAGGGCCGTATGCATGATGAAAAGCTGCTTCAGCTGCACCAAATGCAAGGTTCCATTATGCCTAAAGGAAGCCAGAAACTGATTTTGTAACATTGAACACTCTTAAATCTATATATATAAAAACTAGCTGTTGGGGTGGCGCTTCGCGCCACCCCAACACCTAGTTGGTGGGGGCGCTTCGCGCCCCCCCCAAGCCCCCCCGCGCGCGTAAGTCGTTACGTGCCATATTAGTTACGCGCCATTGTAGTTGTGTCCCTATGTCCCACCTGTGAATATAGATAGAGATATATATATATATATATATATATATATATATATATATATATATATATATATATATATATATATATATATATATATATATATATATATATCTCTATGTTTTTAACTACGTAAAACTTGCGAATATACAACATTCTTTGCTGTCCCATTGTCTGTGCATATAAATAGATTGTCAGGTTTACCGACTCTTGAACATGCAACATATAATGGTCCATGGGAAAACAATCCGTATTCAGATCTATACCTCATGATTCTAATGATTGCCCTTGAGCTTTGTTGATGGTGATTGCTAATCGACCATTCCCTGAGTCGCCATCGGCATTTATATATCCCCCTGTGCACCCCGGCGTCCCCTTTGTAGTTATGTCCCTGTGTCCCGGTCGTCATTTATATTCCCTGTGTCCCGGTCGTCATTTGTGTCCCGGTGTTCCAGTCTGTGATTTCTCTTTGAGTGTCCCGGGCGTCATTTATATTCCTTGTGTCCCGGTGTCCCGGTCGTCATTTATATCCCCCTGTGCCCCCCGGCGTCCCCATTGTAGTTGCGTCCCTGTGTCCCGGTCGTCATTTATATTCCCTGTGTCCCGGTCGTCATTTGTATCCCGGTGTCCCGGTCTGTATATACATTCGTTTTTTAGTTTTGTTTTTCTCCTTTATTTTTTTCCTTTTTTCTTTTTTTTCTTTTTTAGTTTATTTAGATTTTTAGATTTTTTAGTTTTTTTATTAGTTTTTAGTTTTTTTGTAGTTTTTACCATTTTTTTAGTTTTTTTATTATTTTTTTTTTACTTATGTCCTGGTCGTCATTTATACTCCCTGTGTCCCGGTCGTCATTTGTGTCTCGGTGCTTTGTTGATTGCTAATTTATATTATATTTATATTTATATTTTTTATATTTATTAATATTTTTTTAGTTTTCTTTTTCTCTTATTTTTCAGTTTTTCCTTTTTTTTAGTTTTTTCTTTTTTAGTTTTTAGTTTTTTTTTGTTTTTTACCCTTTTTTAGTTTTTTTTAGTTTTTTTAGTTTTTTAGCTTTTTTAGTTTTTCATTAGTTTTTATTTTTTTTTAGTTTTTGCCTTTTTTTTAGTTTTTTCAGTTTTTTTAGTTTTTAGTTTTTTACCTTTTTTTAGTTTTTTTTAGTTTTTTAGCTTTTTTAGTTTTTTTTCTTTTTAGTTTTTTTTGTAGTTTTTACCTTTTTTAGTTTTTTTCTTCTTTTGTATTAGTGTGAAATAATTCAGACGTCATATGCGGACAAACACGACGTCACTCGACAGACAGACAGACAGACATAACCCACAAACAACTTATTTTTATATATATTTATTCATATTTTTTTAGTTTTCTTTTTCTCTTTTATTTATTAATATTTTTTTAGTTTTCTTTTTCTCTTATTTTTCAGTTTTTTCCTTTTTTTAGTTTTTTCTTTTTTAGTTTTTAGTTTTTTTTTGTTTTTTACCTTTTTTTAGTTTTTTTAGTTTTTTTAGTTTTTTAGCTTTTTTAGTTTTTTTATTAGTTTTTAGTTTTTTTTAGTTTTTGCCTTTTTTTAGTTTTTTCAGTTTTTTTTAGTTTTTAGTTTTTTACCTTTTTTTTAGTTTTTTTTAGTTTTTTAGCTATTTTAGTTTTTTTCTTTTTAGTTTTTTTTGTAGTTTTTACCTTTTTTAGTTTTTTTCTTCTTTTGTATTAGTGTGAAATAATTCAGACGTCATATGCGGACAAACACGACGTCACTCGACAGACAGACAGACAGACATAACCCACAAACAACTTATTTTTATATATATTTATTCATATTTTTTTAGTTTTCTTTTTCTCTTTTATTTTTCAGTTTTTTCCTTTTTTTTTAGTTTTTTTCTTTTTTAGTTTTTAGTTTTTTTTAGTTTTTTACCTTTTTTTATTTTTTTTAGTTTTTTTAGTTTTTTAGCTTTTTTAGTTTTTTTATTAGTTTTTATTTTTTTTGTAGTTTTTGCCTTTTTTTATTTTTTTCAGTTTTTTTTTTGTTATTAGATTTTTACCTTTTTTCAGTTTTTTTTAGTTTTTTAGCTTTTTTAGTTTTTTTTTCTTTTTAGTTTTTTTTGTAGTTTTTACCTTTTTTAGTTTTTTTCTTCTTTTGTATTAGTGTGAAATAATTCAGACGTCATATGCGAACAAACATGACGTCACCTGATCCATCCACAGACAGACAACTTATTTTTATATATATAGAAGAAGATAGATAAGTTGTCTGTCTGTCTGTGGGTCTGTGGATCTGTGGATCAGGTGACGTCATGTTTCGGCTGACGTCATGAAATTAGTTGCCGTCATTTTTGTTATGACGATGCTTAGTATATTGTAAAACACATTAATTTGGTTAATAATATACCATTTAAAACACCAAAATGAACATGCTGGATTAGTCACTCGGTGAGAGAGGGTGTCAGAACGGAGAATGAAGGTCCCAGGTTCAAATCCTGGTTAGGCTAAAAAAGGTAAAAAACTAAAAACTAAAAAAAACTGAAAAAACTAAAAAAAGGCAAAAACTACAAAAAAAACTAAAAACTAATAAAAAAATAAAAAAGCCGAAAAACTAAAAAAACTAAAGAAACTAAAAAAAGGAAAAAACTTAAAAAACTAAAAACTAAAAAAACTAAAAAAAAGGAAAAATGAAAAATAGAAGAGAAAAAGAATACTAATAAAATTAAAAATAAAAATAAAAAAAAAATAAAAAAGATAAAAAGCTAAAAAAAGGTAAAAACCAATAAAAACTAAAAAGAAAAAAAGGTAAAAAACTAAAAAAAAAATTCATCTAAAAAACTAAAAAAAACTAAAAAACGTAAAAACTAAAAGAACTAAAAAAGTAAAAAAAAACTAAAAAAAGGAAAAAACTGAAAAATAAGCGGGATATAAAACAGGGGGATATAAATGACGACCGGGACACCGGGACATAAGGAATATAAATGAATCAGAAAATACAACTCATGTTTCCAAATGACGTCGTTTGGAGCCCAAATTGAAAATCCAGATCAATTTATGTCTACTTTCAAAGTAAAAGGGCAAATTTATCATAGAGCAGGGTCTCTTCTACCATTCTCAAGCGAGAATCATAAATTTTTACAATTGTACTTCATCAGTGATAGAAATTCTGAATTGAATGCACGTTGCGAAATTTCTCCCAACATTGAAAGGACAATCGTTTCCCAATTACAACATCTTTTCCACGAAAATAATAATTTAGTACTTCTGTTCAAAACAGCCATCGATTTGATGCCTACTTATACGCATAAAATTGTTATTTCCGCTGACAAAACGCCTCCTGGCCAACATGTGCGTAGATACAATGCTCCAACTATCGACGAAGTGGCCATCGTTATGGTCGGTGATCAGTTTTTACCTCGAGATATTATTCTCAGGGTTTCCACCACACGTGCTACAACTAAAAATAGGCCTACCAATAATACTTTTAAGAAATATAAACCCACCAAAGCTTTGCTATGGCACTCGACCTGCCGTAAAAAAAACAATGGAAAACCTAATAGAGGCCACAATCTTGACAGGGCCTTTTGAGGGTGAGGCTGTTCTTATGCCTCGCATTCCCAAGATTCCAACGGATCTGCCTTTTCAATTTAAAAGATTGCAATTCCCAATTCGATTAGCATTTGCAATCACCATTAACAAAGCTCAAGGTCAATCATTAGAAAAATGTGGTATAGATCTTAATACTGATTGTTTTTTCCATTGACAATTGTACGTTGCATGTTCGAGGGTCGGTAAACCTGACAATCTATTTATATGCAGCGACAATTGGACAGCGAAGAATGTAGTATATTCGCAAGTTTTACGCAGTTAATTTGTATTTTATCTATCTATCTATCTATCTATCCATATAAAAACGAGTTGTATGTATGCATGTTTGTTTGTTTATAAAAAGAGCGTTTGCATATGATGTCATTATTAGTACATACGGCTTTGTATATGCAGAGACAATGGGAAAGCCAAGAATGTTGTATATTCGCAATTTTTACGTAGTTTAACTCCTGCAGACGAAATGAATGCTTGCCTAAAAAATTCTAATTTATAGGCACACGTAAAAATATTAAAATTAACTACAAATATGCACCCAAAAATATAGACGTCCACGAAATCAACAATATTGTTTTGAACAAGATTCGAGACCAGGCAGTCCTTTACAAGTCAGTCGACACAGTTTTGGAACCAAATGAAGCGGTTAATTATCCATCTGAATTTTTAAATTCCATAGATCCTTCAGGGTTTCCACCACACGTGCTACAACTAAAAATAAGCGTACCAATAATACTTTTAAGAAATATCAACCCACCAAAGCTTTGCAATGGCACGCGACTTGCCGTAAAAAAAAACAATGGAAAACCTAATAGAGGCCACAATCTTGACAGGGCCTTATGAGGGTGAGGCTGTTCTTATTCCTCGCATTCCCATGATTCCAACGGATCTGCTTTTTCAATTTAAAAGATTGCAATTCCCAATTCGATTAGTATTTGCAATCACCATTAACAAAGCTCAAGGTCAATCATTAGAAAAATGTGGTATAGATCTTAATCCTGATTGTTTTTCCCATGGACAATTGTACGTTGCATGTTCGAGGGTCGGTAAACCTGACAATGTATTTATATGCAGCGACAATTGGACAGCGAAGAATGTTGTTTATTCGCAAGTTTACGCAGTTAATTTGTATTGTATCTATCTATATAAAAACGAGTTATGTGGATGCATGTTTGTTTGTTTGTAAAAAGAGCGTTTGTATATGACGTCATTATTAGTACATACGGCTTTGCATATGCACAGACAATGGGAAAGCCAAGAATGTTGTTTATTCGCAATTTTTGCGTAGTTTGAAACACATATATAAATCTATCTATATACACAGGTGGGACACAGGGACACAACTACAATGGCGCATAACTAATATGGCGCGTAACGACTTAAGCGCGCGGGGGGGCTTGGGGGGCGCGAAGCGCCCCACCAACTAGGTGTTGGGGTGGCGCGAAGCGCCACCCCAACAGCTAGTGATAATATAAAATGATATAAGAAAATCAGTGAGATGTGACGTATCTCAGGTCCGGCTGTTTTGCTGCGGGTATACGGGGGCAGCTTTAGGTTGGTTGCGGGTAGCCGGGGTGAGGCAGTTTGACTAACGGTGCCCAGAGTTAGTTATAGATTCACTGTAGGTAACCACAGTGTGATAAGTGGTACTTTTAACTAGTCTAGTCTCTTCAGGTTATCATTTCATTGTCTCTTTTGGCACTTTTATTGGCCAGCTCGTTTCACGTCTCAAAACATTTTCTGTACCTACATGTCTGAGCGTGTCTGTCTGTCTCTGTGTCTGTCTTTGTGTGTCTGAAACTTTGTTTTTGTATGTGTCTCTCTCTCTCTCTCTCTCTCTCTTTCTCTGTGCCTTTGTGTCTGAGTGTCTGTTTGTCTGTCTTTGGGCCTGTCTTGTTGTGGTTGTGTATTTGACTATGTGTGTTTGTTTGTATTTTTGCCTCTTTCTCACCATGCCTGTGAATACCTGAGCGTCAGTTTGCCTGTCTCTGTGTCTTTCTTTGTGTGTTTGTTTATTTGACTCTGTGTGTTTGTATGTTTTTTGTCTCTCTATCTATCTATATCTCTCTCTCTTTCTCCCTCTCTCTCCCTCCCCCCTCTCTCTCTCTCTGTGCCTTTGTGCCTGAGCGTCTGTTTCTCTGTCTTTGTGTGTTTCTTCGTTTGTTTTTGTGCCCGACTCTGTGTGTTTTTACCTCTCTCTCACCGTGCCTGTGTGTCTGCTCATCTGTTTGCCTGTCTCTGTGTCAGAATCTGTGTGTTTTAATGTGTTTTTGTTTCTTTTTCTCTCTCTTTCTCTCTCTCTCTGTGCCTATGTGTCAAAGCGTCTGCTTGTCTTTCTCTGTGTCTATCTTGGTGTGTTTGTGTGTCTGACTCTATTTATTTGAGCATTTCTTTTCTCTCTCTCTCACCGTGCCTGTGTGTCTGAGTGTAGGTTTGCCATTCTTTGTGTCTGTCTTTGTGTGTTTGTGTGTATTACTCTCTGTGTTTGCATGTCTCACTCTACGTGTTTGTATTTGTTTTATCTCTCTCTTTATTCCTTTGTATCTGTTCGTCTGTTTGTCCATCTCTGTGTCTGTCTTTGTGTGTTTTTCTGTCTGACTCTGTGTATTGAGCATGTCTTTTTTTATTTCTCTCACCGCGCCTGTGTGTCTGAGTGTCTGTTTGCCAATCTGTGTGCCTGTCTTTGTGTGTTTGTATGTTTTTTCTCTCTCTCTCACTCTCTTTCTCTCTCTCTCTCTGTGCCTCTGTGTCTGAGCGTTTGTTTGTCTGTTTCTGTGTCTTGTTTGTTTGTGTGTATTACTATTTGTGTATGTGTGCCTGGCTTTATGTGTTTGTATGTGTTTATCTCTCTCTCCCTGCCTTTGTGTCTGAGCATCTGTTTGTCTGTCTTTGTGTGTTTGTGTGTCTGACTCAGTGTTTTTGAGCATGCCTTTTGTTTTTCTCCCACGGTGCCTATGTGTCTTAGCGCATGTTTGCCTTTCTCTGTGTCTGTATTTGTGTGTTGTGCCAGGCTGCACGCAGCCAGGCAACAGAGTCTGTCAAACCCCGTAAAGCTCTTTCAAAAGATACAAGGATTATTTATTTAGCAAAAAATCTTCGTTTTTTAAAATAGCACCAAGTCAAGAACAAACCACAAAGAATCAGGCAACAGAGTCTCTCGAAACCCCATAAAGCTCTTTTAAAGAAATAAGAATAATTTACTGAACCAGATATTTTTGGTTTTAATGAGCACCAAGTGAAGAACAAGCCATACGGAATCAGGTCACAGAGTCTTTCAAACCCTGTAAAACTCTTTTAAAAGATACAAGAATTATTTATTTAACCCAAAATCTTCTTTTTTAATGATTACTAAGTAATGAAAAACACACGGAATCCGACTGGCTAGTGAAATGATTTGCAAAATGAAGTATCTAAAGCAGTGGTTCTCAACCTTTTTTTTTACCCATGTACCCCTTTTCCCATCTTTTTATCTTGGTGGACCCCTTCATAGCTATTGGACATAAGAACAATTTTCTATTCTTTACTAATATAAATTTTAAGGTTTTAATTATCAAAGAAATAGTACACGATTAAGCTTTATTTTTAAACGAAAACTAATTTAATACAAATAAAATTTTCTACTATAATAATAATAATAATAATAATAATAATAATAATAATAATAATAATAATAATAATAATAATAATAATAATAATAATAATAATAATAATTATTACTATTATTATGGTTATAACTACAATATTACAATGTTTCTTTCATGGGCAAGCAACACAAGCTCATGGAGAGTAGAGCTCCTTCGGCAGTTTCACCCCAACATTATGTAAACTGGATAAAAAAGGAGTTGAAATTAAGTTTGTGATTAAAAAAAAAGAAAAGGCATGTTTATTCAATGAGATCCCCGTTGATTCTTCTCGGCGAGTTTATTTATATTTGGTTCTATTGATGTTAATGATAGTCGAAGACCACCCCTTTATATAATACACTAGCTGTTGGGGTGGCGCTTCGCACCACCCCAACACCTAGTTGGTGGGGGCGCTTCGCGCCCCCCCCAAGCCCCCTTCGCGCGTGTAAGTCGTTACGCGCCATATTAGTTACGTGCCATTGTAGTTGTGTCCCTATGTTCCACCTGTGAATATATATATATATATATATATATATATATATATATATATATATATATATATATATATATATATATATATATATATATATATATATATATATATATATATATATATATATATATATATATATATGTTTTTAACTACGTGAAACTTGCGAATATACAACATTCTTTGCTGTCCCATTGTCTGTGCATATAAATAGATTGTCAGGTTTACCGACTCTTGAACATGCAACATATAATGGTCCATGGGAAAACAATCCGTATTCAGATCTATACCTCATGATTCTAATGATTGCCCTTGATCTTTGTTGATGGTGATTGCTAATCGACCATTCCCTGCGTCGCCGTCGTCATTTATATATCCCCCTGTGCCCCCCGGCGTCCCCGTTGTAGTTGTGTCCCTGTGTTCCGGTCGTCATTTATATTCCCTGTGTCCCGGTCGTCATTTGTGTCCCAGTGTCCCAGTCTGTGATTTCTCTTTGAGTGTCCCGGGCGTCATTTATATTCCTTGTGTCCCGGTGTCCCGGTCGTCATTTGTGTCCCAGTGTCCCGGTCTGTATATACATTCGTTTTTGAATTGGTCTTTTTTTAGTTTTTAGTTTTTTACCTTTTTTTTAGTTTTTTTAGTTATACCTCATGATTCTAATGATTGCCCTTGAGCTTTGTTGATGGTGATTGCTAATCGAACATTCCCTTTGTCCCCGTCGTCATTTATATATCCCCCTATGCCCCCCGGCGTCCCCGTTGTAGTTGTGTCCCTGTGTCCCGGTCGTCATTTATATTCCCTGTGTCCCGGTCGTCATTTGTATCCCGGTGTCCCGGTCTGTATATACATTCGTTTTTGAAATGGTATATGATGAAATAAACTTTGTATTTTTCCCCTTTTTTCTTTTTAGTTTTTTTTTTATTTTTATTTTTTTTAGTTTTGTTTTTCTCCTTTATTTTTCATTTTTTTTTCCTTTTTTTCTTTTTTTTTTCTTTTTTAGTTTTTTTAGTTTTTTAGCTTTTTAGTTTTTTATTAGTTTTTAGTTTTTTTTCTTTTTAGTTTTTTTGTAGTTTTTACCTTTTTTTAGTTTTTTTAGTTTTTTTTACTTATGTCCTGGTCGTCATTTATACTCCCTGTGTCCCGGTCGTCATTTGTGTCCCGGTTCTTTGTTGATGGTGATTGCTAATCGAACATTCCTTGTGTCCTGGTCGCTTTCTCTTTGTTCTCCCGGTCGATTCCCTATGTGCCGGTGTCCCGGTCGTCATTTGTGTCCCGATGTCCCGGTCTGTAATTTCGTCAGTCGAAAATATGACGTCAGTCGACACACAAACATGACGTCACTTGACAGACAGACACACACACACACAGACAACTTATTTTTATATATATAGATATATTGCGATCAAGTCATAATGTCAACTCTATTGCGATCTTTTGATAACATTTGAGAAACACGACTAAATGCCGCTTCAACAAGATAAGATTTAGGAAAAGGAATAACGTAGAACTGCGCTTTATTCCAGAGCAAAGGTTACTTTGTAGCAACATCATTTGTTTTCCATATATTGTAATTTTTATCTTTGAATTTTGCATGCATTATTTCATCACTTTGTATTTTGTTGAGGGGCTCTTGCAAAGATATTTCTGTTTCGGAAACATCAAATTCAAAAGGAATTGAAACCCAAATCAGCATATCCATCCTGAGTAGGTCGCCAACCCGAGTTTGCATATCTTCATGTATATTTTCCAAATATTCGCCATATAATGCAAAATCTTCAGCTTGCAAATCGCTGTTAACACAGGTCAAACAAGGAAACTGTTCAAATGCACGACGCCTGATATTATTCTCATAAAGCTGTAGTTTCTTTAGAAAAGCAGTAATAGCACTTTTACTAGATATCAGGTCAGAATTGTTTTCTTGGAGCTGATTATCAAGTGAATTAAAATTTTCAAATATATCTGATAAGTAAAACACATCACATTTATTTGCAAGCAGTTTTGCTCCAAGTTGTGTGTCAGCAAGAAAAAAAAACAATAGAATCCCAAAGTGCAATTAAACGCCTAAGACAATTCCCCTTTGATAGTCATCTCACCTCTGTATGTAATACAAGCCGCCCAAACGTTTCTCCATTTTACTTGCAGAATTCACGAAAAAGGTGGTCTTGGAGAGAATTTGATTTAATATGGTTAACTACTTTTGTTACAACAGTAAGGGCATCATGCAGACATGCACTCATTTTCTTTGCAACTAAGCGTTTACGGTTTATCACACAGTGAACACAATATAAAGTGAACAATAAATTACTGTAGAAATTGAATTTTTTAAATAAAGAGCGTTCTGAGTTGGTTTTCTTCATGGACCCCCAAAATATCATTGTGGATCCCCAATCTGTTGTGTTTTGCCTGTGGACCCCCGGAAATATTACATGGACCCCTAGGGTCCATGTGGACCCCGGTTGAGAATATCTCATTTTATGCTCTCATTCAGGAGTGTTAAATCTTATAAAAGTGGTTTCTGGCTTCCTCTAGGCATAATGGGACCTTACGTTTGGTGCAGCTGAAGCAGCTTTTCATGATGCATAAGGCCCTAGCTTAAACTGTTTTGCTCACGTCAAAAAATTAGTAACAATGTAATAGCCATGTGTGCCTAATAGATTAATAGTCTATGACATTGTTGGATTCTAGCTCAGTCTTGGGGACAATGGACATGAAACGCGCGATTCATAGGTTATTGACTCAGAAACTGTGCAAAGAAATCTCCGTGCGGGAAACAGTCTATTTCATATATTTATTTCCCGGAACAGAATGTAGGAGGGATTTGTTGGCACAGGTGGTTGTGGCACCATTCTTTGGGGAAATCTGTGGTCTTACGGTCGATTCCTACAACGGAAAATCATTTGTTGTCATTTAATTATAAAGGTTCCCCTGAGGAAAACATCTTGAAGAAATAAATATCTCAAATATTTTGAAAAAAATATCACGAAGAAAAAAGAAAAAATCTTGAAGAAAAAAATGACCTGAGGAAAAAAAACACCTTGAAGAAAAAAAAACACCATGAAAGAAAAATAACACCCCGAGGAAAAAAAAATGTGTGTAAGAAAAAAACATGTCTTACAGAACTACGTAACATCCCACTTGTGCGCCGTCCTCAGTTACAACCAGGGGTTCCCCAGTTGAGGAGAGTCCCGTGAGTGCTAGCAAAACAAGTCGCACGAGCTTACGTCATCTTCAGCTACAACCAAGGGTTCCCCACTTGACTAGCTGGCCCTGAGTTCTAGAAAAACAAGTCATGCGAGGTTACGTCATTCTCAGTTACAAGCACCTCAGTACAGTATTACATGACATAGAAGTGCGCGTAATCATGTTTTAAGGGAATCGCTTTTAAGTTTTTTCGTGATTAACGATGAAAAAAGTGTAGCGGCTATGGGCCCCGCATAATCCACAATGCCATCACTACTACTGACATATGTGGATGAAATGTGTATGTTTTGTTATGTTTTGATGAAATTTTATAATTTGGCATAAGTAACATTTCATCAAAACGTATACATGCACATTTCACTAGGCTAGCCTGGCCTATTACAATGCATACCCTTGGTTAAGAATCTTGAATGAATAATTACTTCTTGGACAAAATATTATTTTGTATTTATCAAATTAAGGTTTAAAAGTAATATTGTCTCTCAAGCATTAAAAATAAAAAAAATTAGAATGAAAAGTCACTTGCTAACAGTGGGAACAACTGTTTTAGTCAAACAGTTTGTGGTAACAAACTACTTGTAAAGAGTGAACTGGGCTAATAGTAACCGAAACTCTAAAAAAGCAGTTTTCATAACAATACACTCATCAAAAGAATTTCTTTTTTATAATGATTTCGAGTAGATACAATTCATTAGGTTTAAAGTTATCCATCAAAAGCCCAATAAAATTTGCCTGATTTAAAAAAAAAATGGATACACTCCCAAGGGAGCAGTAGATCCTAATGGAAACTACACAATCAAATTCTGCACATCAGAAAAGCCTTTTATAGAGGCTGGGCCGCATTCAGGATTTTTTCTCAGGGGGCGTTTTACACAACTTTTTTTTGGGGGGTACACAAAAACTCAAAATGCGCATAAAAATTGTTTGTATCCATTTTATTACGTTTTTACGAGTCAGAAAAATATTTTTTTTTTGGGGGGGGGGGGTTGGAGGTTCAAACCCCCTAACACTCGGCCCCCCTCCCCTGCATACAGCCTCGTATAGAGACTTCAAGCTCTCATCTACAAAAAGGTAGAATTTTGCATTTTTTCTAGAAGGAAGATCACGGGTAGATCACGGAAAGATTCTCGAAAGAAGTTTTCCTTCGAGAAGGAAATACTCTTTAGTATTTTTTTTCTATGGGCTGTGGTATCAAACCAGTGGTCCTAGAAAATCGAGAAAACGCTTATTAGAAATAAAAAAAAGTTCCAGTACTGTTTTTAACTGGCTAAAGAGATTTTCAGAAAGTATCATTTTCTGCCATTCTGTGGGATTAAACTACAATTTTGGCCCAAAGTAGTCAAAGTTGCTATTGGTTGAAAATCCTGAAATAGCCGTTCGATTTAAAATAAATAAGTTAATTAGTCCATGTGAAACAAACGGTTAACATAAACAGTTACTTTAAAGCTTAATTTGACCAAGTGATTTGCTTGATGTTTAATAAAATCATGAACAGGGATATACAATATCGTATCAGTTCACACTGAAAAGGGCATCTGGGTCATTGCGTGGAGGAAGGGGCTTGAATCCTCAAAAAGTGCTGCATCTTTACAACCAAAATTTATAATTTTCTGCAAGTATTCAGGTAAATATAGAAGAAGTCCGGGGAGAGGTTTAAATAATTTTCAATCCTTTCGACTGAGCCTGAATATAGGTGCTGTGGAGTGACATCTCTCTTTTTATTTTAGAAAAAATAATTTATTTGCAACATAAAAGATTCATTTGTATGCTTGCCGGTACAGAAGATTAAAAGGCCGAGGAGCATCTTGAGCGTCGTCACGGAATTTCCCAGAAGAGGGGAGGAAAGTAATACCACGACCTTTTTTTTATTATCGATGTTTGAAATAAAATATTGGATTTTATGTTTATTTTTATATATTAAACACTTATGGGCCAACCAACTATAAGTAAGGAGCGACTCGTGCATACAGTAACCAGAACATAAAAAATAGTTTTTGATCGCAATATATACCTTAGAAAATCAACTTTTTTATGGTAGTTCCAAAGGCACAAATTCCTTAAGTTTAAAGTTATCTACCAAAACTTAAACTCCCTCCAAAACTTGAATGATTCGTCCAAAAAAATGATAAAAATATTATTACATGATAGAAAGTCCAATGATTTTTTTAATTAAAATCAATTTGGTGGGAGCAAATATAAACTTGAGAGCCGTAAGAGTAGAGTAAAGCCAAGACAGATGGTCTCTGTGAGAGGCAAAGTCATGGAAAATTTGTGTTAATCCTGAGGCAAATTTGTACTCTTCCAATCTATGAATAGGATGCTACCAATTAATTTCCATATATAGAATGTAACAGCAAGCAGGGGGGGGGCTAAGGGAACGGAAGCCCCTATTATATCCCGGATACGCCTAGGCATGATCTGACAAATGGTCAGAAACTAAAAAAGGAGCGTTTCCCAGTGCAAATGACGAGGGACATTAAAGCTTAAAACAAAAAGAAGCGATTCTGTATGCGAGAGGGATTACCCCCTTCACAATCCCCCGCTCTTTACGCTAACGTTTGACTTTTTCTCTCAATTGTGTAAAAACGACTGATCAAACTCAAATGCTGCCTAATTAGAACAAGCGTTATTTTTAAAGCACAATAAAACTGTTGCGTAAAGAGCGAGGGGTTGAGGAGGGGCCAACCTCCCTCACATGAGTATACATATTGATTCCTGTCCTTTGTAAGTTTTAAGGTTGTTCCTTAATTTCATTTGAAAGTAACTTGTTTTAATTATTTAATTGGGGAAGGACACTAAATATACTTTGCATTCATATGGCTTGGGAGGATGTTTCCCCTTGCCTTTAAATTTGCGCTTAGGAGTATTAATTAAATTACTCTGTTTCTCAAGTTTTCGTGTGGAACTCGATTGGTCCTTACTTGCGGTTTCTAGTGTCATGTTTTTCGAAATTATTTTTCATCTGGTATTTTACGGGTTGTGACCTTTGAGCATCACTGGCACGGAGACGTCAGGTTATTTAACAATGAGTAGTTTGTCAAGACCCTCAATATTTATTGCTTTATTTTTGACAGGGTGAAAGATATTCAAGAAAGAGAGAGACAGGTTGTGGACTCAAATTTGCCACAAAAAGCCAAGATAATCTGTCACATCGTTAAATTGGGAAAATATGGATTTATAAATGGTTTTGGTCCATTTTTTCAATGATCCTTTTCGCGAAAGCTGGCTGATGAGAGGGTGAAAAAAAGAGTTATAGACAACAGCTGAATACTTTGAAAAGATTGAATTACATACTATTTGACAAATCTATTCTTATGTGAAGCAAAATAATTGCTTTAAAGATTAGTTATTATTTTTTCTTTTTTGTTGGGATCATACTACGATGGCCCTTGAAACTTTTCTGTCATTTTTATTACATTAGCTAATACAAATTTATTTAAGCGTTCTAATCACTTTTACTCAATTGAATGAATAACCCGCCTCGTTCGAAGGGGGGAAAGTTGGACCATAAAGAGCGAGGATAATAATTGAGTTTGTTTTGTTAATTAGAATGTATGCACTGTGCACTAAAAAACTGGGAACATTATCGCAATTGCTCCTACCACACCTGATTACACTGTGACTACTCCTACTCTCGCTACTCCAAACCTGACTCTACCCTATTCAACTGCTTCTATAACGACCTTTCCAACCAGATTCTTCCGACCAGCAACTAAACTTTGGCAATCCAAAACAAATATAAAATAATATAAAAAACTTTCCGAAAAAGAAGTTTTTCAAAGAAAAGTAAAGAGATATATATAACTTAAGACCAGCAGAAATCAATTCCTATTATAATTCAAACCAAAACGACCAGAAATTGCTATTAAAGACAAATTAAACAGAAATTAAAATAAACGATCATAGCGAATACAGAGATAACATGTACTAATGTAAATGTGTAGATAAATTTTAAAACGGGTATAAATTAAGTTGGATATTCAATTCAAACTTGAAACAAACAAAATTACTACAAGTAGGATTTTGGCTACGACCCGCTGCCCTTTTCTCCTTCTCTAACCGTAAAAGGGTAGGCATGGTGCGTCATTTGTGTTTATTGAAAATTATACGTATCTTGAACACTTGCTGTTGTTTTTCAAAACATCGAAGACAAATAAATAAAAATTAACTATAATAATCAAGATTACTAGAAACAAGTTATGAAAATAAAACTGAATATTTAATACATTGTTGTATTAATTACTCAGGAATTCGAAATTTTGTTTCACTGTAATTTCTATCGTATTTTTCAATGTTGTAAATAGGAAAAACAATGTTTATAATATACATCATTTTCAGAAAAGTGCAAATTACCACGAGTTTAGACACTTACGGTTAGGGAAGGGGGAAACGTGGCAGTAGGCAAATTGATGTTTGTAGTAGATTTTTTTGGTCTAAGTTTGACGTGAATATGCACTTCAATTTTTCCTGTTTAAGACTTATTTACTCATCTCCATTAATACCTGTTATCTCTATATTTGCTATGATCGTTTATTTTAATTTGTGTTCGTTTTGGGTTTCATTTATTCCTTAGTAGGTCATTATGTGTTTGAATGAAGACGGGAAATTATTTTTGACAGTTTTAAGTTTAATATGGCTCTTTAATTCTGTTTGAAAAACTTGTTTTTCGGAATCTATTTAAGAATTTTTTTTGATCGCCAAAGTTTATTTATTGGTTAATATAATGAATATTTCTCCTCTTTGCCGTTTCTAAGATACTTCATGTACACCCTTCTGACAACCGACATGCATGTAGTATCTTTTGATTGAATATTGTGACTCTTAACAACTCCTAAGATATTTTATATGTATCCTTTTGATGACCCGGATACACATATTGTCTTTTTATTTAGTTCAATATCCCCCTCAGCGTTACCCGGAGATTCAACCTGCCCCGAAAGTTTCAATTTAATGCCCTCAGCCATTCTGAGATATTGATGATGAGCATTTTTGACAATTAGCATGATAGTGTCTTTGATTTTGTTCAATTTTCCCTGAAAGTAGTCAAAAGTAGATGTAGTATCAGTTACAAGCAGTCATAGTCACAATTATAAGTTGTCACAGTCATAAGTAGTCATCGTCGCAGTCACACCGAGTTGAACTTAAAGCTGCAGTAGTAGCAATGGTGGCCTTGAAGATTTCAAGTTAATACTCTTACCTATTCCTAAGATATTACAGATACACCTTTTTGATAATTTGAATGCAGATACTCTTTCAACAGGTCCTTCAACATTCCAACATTCCCCAAAATTTCACCCCAGTACCCTTAGTCTTTTTGGACACACTTAGAATCGAACATTTCCCCCTATCCCAATAATAAATCCTACATATTAAAAATGGACAAATTGAATAGTTTACAATCTTTCCCCCGGGGCTGTGGGGGCATGGCATTCCTGGAAGCCTAGCTTTCAGACCTTGCGACTATTTTGAATAAAATGGTTTCTTGAAATTTTCTATCAGTGCTAAGGGCAGCATCTAAAAGGACAAGAGGAGGGACTGTTTTTCCTCCGATCCTTTTCAACATCCCTCTAACATACCTCTAAAGTTTCAGCTAAATACCCTTAATCATTCCTTAGATATTACTCCTGTGCCCTTTTGACAACCCTCCCGCAAATAGTTTGGTTTGATTTTATTTGACATCCCTCTAAACATTTCTAAAAGCTTTGCCATAACAGCTTTAGTCTTTTTGGAGACTCGGGGTCAAACACGTCCAAATTTCTCAATAACCAACCTTAAAGTTATATAAACAATGGACAACTTAGATAACATAGAGCATTTGCCCCACAGACTGTGGGGCTTATTTGATCCCCGGAGGCATAGTTACTTGACTTTTCGACTATTTTAAACAAGATAGCTATCTTGTTTAAAATAAGTCAAATAAAAATTAAAAATATTTATTTTATAAAAAATATTTATTTGGCCTTTAGACTATTTTGAATAAAATGTCAATCTCAAAATGTTTATCAGATGTATCTGAGGAACAGTACTCTGGGGCTGGGGCCTTTTGACCTCCGATCCAATTTGATTCTTAAAAAGAGAATCAGAACTTTCAACTGTCAATTGAATCAGCCCCACCGAAGCTTATAGGACCACCCGTTTCATATTAAGTCTTTTGGAGAAAAAAAAAATATTACATTGAAGCTTTATGGCCCTTTATTAAAGGTAGCGTTATTGCCTTGCCTCTGGGGTTCATTGCTATTTTGTGTTAAAGACCTCTATAAGCGTTGCTTTCTAAGACCTTATCGCGGATAAATTGTCTGTTCTAATATGGGCTCCCACAAGAAGGGCGAGATGGGCCTGAATTATCCCCTTCCTCTCCCTTAGATAACCGACAATATACAAAGGGTGCTATAGTCTGAAGTATTAGGGAAAATTGATAGGATTTTTTTTCAAACCAAAACAAATTTTTTGAACGTTTCTCCCATCCCTGACAAAAATTTATGTTAGTATCATAGTGCTGAAGCGTCCAAGGCTTCCAAGGAGAAAATTTCAGTGTTGTTTTTTAAATACTTTTTTCCTCCTGTGTGACACCGGCACACTTTAGGGTTGGAAACGAACACTTTTTGAAAAAAAAGAAAACTTGAATTTTTCAAATTATTCCCTGGTTAATTTTTATTTTTGCTCGTTTTTTGAGAAAAAAAGGGCTTGTGCTTTTACGGTTCGTGTTTCCTTGTATATGGGTTTTGTACCATTGTACCAGCTTTGTTGATGGTGATTGCTAATCGAACATTCCCTGTGTCCCGGTCGTCATTTGTGTCCCGGTGTCCCAGTCTGTAATTTCTCTTCGAGTGTCGCGGTCGTCATTTATATTCCCTGTGTCCCGGTGTCCCGGTCGTCATTTGTGTTCCGGTGTCCCGGTCTGTAATTTCTCTTTGAGTGTCCTGGTCGTCATTTAAATTCCCTGTGTCCCGGTCGTCATTTGTGTCCCGGTGCTTTGTTGATGGTGATTGCTAATCGAACATTCCTTGTGTCCCGGTCGTCATTTATATTTCCTATGTCCCGGTGTCCCGGTCGTCATTTGTGTCCCGATGTCCCGGTGTGTAATTTCGTCAATCAACAAACATGACGTCAGTCGACACACAAACATGACGTCACTCGACACACAGACAACTTATTTTTATATATATAGATGTCCCGGTGTCCCGGTCGTCATTTGTGTCCCGATATCCCGGTGTGTAATTTCGTCAATCAACAAACATAACGTCAGTCGACACACAAACATGACGTCACTCGACACACACACACACACAGACAACTTATTTTTATATATATACTAGCTGTTGGGGTGGCGCTTCGCGCCACCCCAACACCTAGTTGGTGGGGGCGCTTCGCGCCCCCCCCCAAGCCCCCCCGCGCGCGTAAGTCGTTACGCGCCATATTAGTTACGCGCCATTGTAGTTGTGTCCCTATGTCCCACCTCTGAATATAGATAGATATATTATATATATGTTTTTAACTACGTAAAACTTGCGAATATACAACATTCTTTGCTGTCCCATTGTCTGTGCATATAAATAGATTGTCAGGTTTACCGACTCTTGAACATGCAACATATAATGGTCCATGGGAAAACAATCCGTATTCAGATCTATACCTCATGATTCTAATGATTGCCCTTGAGCTTTGTTGATGGTGATTGCTAATCGACCATTCCCTGTCCCGGTGTCCTGATCGTCATTTATATCCCCCTGTGCCCCCCGGCGTCCCCGTTGTAGTTGTGTCCCTGTGTCCCGGTCGTCATTTATATTTTTTACTTATGTCCTGGTCATTATGGCTTATGTATGGTCATTTATATTCCCTGTGTCCCGGTCGTCATTTGTATCCCGGTGTCCGGGTCTGTATATACATTCGTTTTTTAGTTTTGTTTTTCTCCTTTATTTTTTTCCTTTTTTCTTTTTTTTCTTTTTTAGTTTATTTAGATTTTTAGATTTTTAGTTTTTTTATTAGTTTTTGTTTTTTTTTTCTTTTTAGTTTTTTCGTAGTTTTTACCTTCTTTTTAGTTTTTTTAGTTTTTTTTTTTTACTTATGTCCTGGTCGTCATTTATACTCCCTGTGTCCCGGTGCTTTGTTGATTGCTAATCGAACATTCCTTTTGTCCCGGTCGCTTTCTCTTTGAGTGTCGTCATTTATTTTTTTCTTTTTTAGTTCTTACCTTTTTTTAGTTTTTTTTAGTTTTTTAGATGAAATTTTTTTTTAGTTTTTTTCCTTTTTTTCTTTTTAGTTTTTTATTGGTTTTTACCTTTTTTTTCAGCTTTTTTAGTTTTTTTTCGTTTTTTCTTTTTACTTTTTTTTAGTTTTTATCTTTTTTATTTTTTTTTATTTTTATTCTTAATTTTATTAGTTTTCTTTTTCTCTTCTATTTTTCAGTTTTTTCCTTTTTTTTATTTTTTTTTTTTAGTTTTTAGTTTTTTTATTTTTTTACCTTTTTTTAGTTTTTTTTAGTTTTTTAGCTTTTTTATTTTTTTTATTAGTTTTTAGTTTTTTTTTAGTTTTTGCCTTTTTTTAGTTTTTTCAGTTTTTTGTTTAGTTTTTAGTTTTTTACCTTTTTTAGCCTAACCAGGATTTGAACCTGGGACCTTCATTCTCCGTTCTGACACCCTCTCTCACCGAGTGACTACTCCAGCATGTTCATTTTGGTGTTTTAAATGGTATATTATTAACCAAATTAATGTGTTTTACAATATACTAAGCATCGTCATAACAAAAATGATGGCAACTAATTTCATGACGTCAGCCGAAACATGACGTCACCTGATCCACAGATCCACACACAGACAATTTATTTTTATATATATAGACTAGCTGTTGGGGTGGCGCTTCGCGCCACCCCAACACCTAGTTGGTGGGGGCGCTTCGCGCCCCCCCAAGCCCCCCCGCGCGCGTAAGTCGTTACGCGCCATTGTAGTTGTGTCCCTATGTCCCACCTGTGATATATATATATATATATATATATATATATATATATATATATATATATATATATATATATATATATATATATATATATATATATATATATATATATATATATATATATATATGTTTTTAACTACGTAAAACTTGCGAATATACAACATTCTTTGCTGTCCCATTGTCTGTGCATATAAATAGATTGTCAGGTTTACCGACTCTTGAACATGCAACATATAATGGTCCATGGGAAAACAATCCGTATTCAGATCTATACCTCATGATTCTAATGATTGCCCTTGAGCTTTGTTGATGGTGATTGCTAATCGACCATTCCCTGAGTCGCCATCGTCATTTATATATCCCCCTGTGCACCCCGGCGTCCCCTTTGTAGTTATGTCCCTGTGTCCCGGTCGTCATTTATATTCCCTGTGTCCCGGTCGTCATTTGTGTCCCGGTGTTCCAGTCTGTGATTTCTCTTTGAGTGTCCCGGGCGTCATTTATATTCCTTGTGTCCCGGTGTCCCGGTCGTCATTTATATCCCCCTGTGCCCCCCGGCGTCCCCATTCTAGTTGTGTCCCTGTGTCCCGGTCGTCATTTATATTCCCTGTGTCCCGGTCGTCATTTGTATCCCGGTGTCCCGGTCTGTATATACATTCGTTTTTTAGTTTTGTTTTTCTCCTTTATTTTTTTCCTTTTTTCTTTTTTTTCTTTTTTAGTTTATTTAGATTTTTAGATTTTTTAGTTTTTTTATTAGTTTTTAGTTTTTTTGTAGTTTTTACCATTTTTTTAGTTTTTTTAGTTTTTTTTTTTTTACTTATGTCCTGGTCGTCATTTATACTCCCTGTGTCCCGGTCGTCATTTGTGTCTCGGTGCTTTGTTGATTGCTAATTTATATTATATTTATATTTATATTTTTTATATTTATTAATATTTTTTTAGTTTTCTTTTTCTCTTATTTTTCAGTTTTTTCCTTTTTTTTAGTTTTTTCTTTTTTAGTTTTTAGTTTTTTTTTGTTTTTTACCTTTTTTTAGTTTTTTTAGCTTTTTTAGTTTTTTTATTAGTTTTTAGTTTTTTTTTAGTTTTTGCCTTTTTTTAGTTTTTTCAGTTTTTTTTAGTTTTTAGTTTTTTACCTTTTTTTAGTTTTTTTTAGTTTTTTAGCTTTTTTAGTTTTTTTTCTTTTTAGTTTTTTTTGTAGTTTTTACCTTTTTTAGTTTTTTTTCTTCTTTTGTATTAGTGTGAAATAATTCAGACGTCATATGCGGACAAACACGACGTCACTCGACAGACAGACAGACAGACATAACCCACAAACAACTTATTTTTATATATATTTATTCATATTTTTTTAGTTTTCTTTTTCTCTTTTATTTTTCAGTTTTTTCCTTTTTTTTAGTTTTTTTCTTTTTTAGTTTTTAGTTTTTTTTAGTTTTTTACCTTTTTTTAGTTTTTTTTAGTTTTTTTAGTTTTTTAGCTTTTTTAGTTTTTTTATTAGTTTTTATTTTTTTTGTAGTTTTTGCCTTTTTTTATTTTTTTCAGTTTTTTTTTTAGTTATTAGATTTTTACCTTTTTTTTTAGTTTTTTTTTAGTTTTTTAGATTTTTTAGTTTTTTTTTCTTTTTAATTTTTTTTGTAGTTTTTACCTTTTTTAGTTTTTTTCTTCTTTTGTATTAGTGTGAAATAATTCAGACGTCATATGCGAACAAACATGACGTCACCTGATCCACAGATCCACACACATACAACTTATTTTTATATATATAGATAGATAGATAGATAGATAGCTGTCCCGGTCGTCATTTGTGTCCCGATGTCCCGGTCTGTAATTTCGTCAGTCGACAAACATGACGTCACTCGACACACACACACACACACACAGACAACTTATTTTTATATATATAGATCAGTACAGTATAGTGAAACAGTTTGTGGCAACGAACTGTAGTAAGGAGCGACCCGGCTCAATAGTAACCAAAATTCTAAAAATAGAGTTTTGATACCAATAGTTACATCAAAAGAATTGCATTTTAATGCTAATTTTAAATATACAAGTTTCGTCAAGTTTAGTCAAACCCCTAAGAAGTTACGAGCCTGAGAAAATTTGTCTTATTTTAGAAAATAGGGGGAAACGTCCCTTAAAAGTCATAGAGTATTAACGAAAATCGCACCATCAGATTCAGAGTATCAGAGAATCCTACTGTAAAGTTTTCAAGCTTCTATCAACAAAAATATGGAATTTAGTATCATTTGCCAGAATATAACGGATGCGTGTTAATTTGTTTTTTTTTTTTTTTCTTTTCCCAGGGGTGATCGTATCGACCCAGTTGTCCTAGAATATCACAAGAGGGCTCATTCTGACGGAAATTGAAAGCTCTAGTGCCCTTTTTAAGTGACAAAAAATTCGAGGGCACCTAGTCCCCCTCCCACGCACATTTTTTACCCAAAGTCACCAGATCAAAATTTTGAGATATCCATTCTGTTTAGCTTAATCGAAAACTTCATAAATATGTCTTTGGGGATGACTTATCCCCCCAGTCCGCGGGGGAGGGGCTGCAAGTTACAAACTTTGACCATTGTGTACATGTAGCAATTGTTAAGTATGAAGTGTACAGACGTTTTCAGGGGGACTTTTTCGCGGTGGGGTGGGTGTGGGTCGTGGGGAGGAGGTTACGTGGGAGGATCTTTCCATGGAGGAATTTATTATGAGTGAAGAGAATTTCCATAAAGGGGGCGCAGGATTTTCCAGCACTATTTAAAAAAACAATGAGAAAATAAATAAGTTTTTTCAACTGGAAGTAATGAGCAGCATTAAAACTTAAAACGAACATAAAAAATTACGTATATAAGGGGGTTCGTCTCCTCTACAATACCTTGATCTTTACGATAAAGTATTTTTAGTAATTTCAACTATTTATTCTAAGGCCTTTGTGATTCAGGGATCATTCTTAAAAATTTGGGACAAAATTCAAGCTTTAATGTAAAGAACGAAGTATTGACGAGGGGGTAAACCCTCTTATATACGTTATAAAAATACACAAAAATAGAAATTTGTTACGTAAATTAATTCGTAAGGTACGTATGTTTATTATTAACAAAAAAGTTCGTAAAAAATAAAAAAATCTAGTTACATTTTTAAGCAACCAAAAATTGTAGGGCAACTAGGCCTCCTCGCCCACCCCCTTTTTTTTATCAAAATTCTACGATCAAAACTATGAGAAAGCCATTTAGCCAAAAAGAAAACAATATGTAAATTTCGTTTTAAATATGGTTGTACGGTGAGCCAAAATAAAAACATGTATTAATTAAAAAACGTTCAGAAATTAAATAAAAAAACAAGTTTTTCAAACTGCAAGTAAGGAGCGACATTAAAACTTATAAGGAACAAAAATTATTCCGTATAAAAGGGGTTGACCCCCTCCTCAACGCCTCGCTCCTTAAGCTAAAGTTTTTTATTGTTTTAAAAAGTAGAGTTGAGAGAAAGAGTCAAACTTTAGCGTAAAGATACAGGCGTTGAGGAGGGGTCAACCTCTTTTATATACGGAATAATTTCTGTTCGTTTTAAGTTTTAATGTTGCTCCTTACTTGTAGTTTTTTTCAATAAAACGCAATTGTCAATCTAGCATTAAGGGAGACTCGGAAAATAACCCTCCGAATTCTATTCTTGGTAGTTTCTATCCACTTGAAGTGTTTTTAAGTAATAAAAGTACCTACGAGAAAATGAAGTCCACAAAATCCCAACCCGTCCATCCTATTGTCTTTCCTACTGCCACAGTTCCCAATAGACCCAAGCCCATTTAATCACCATTAAGAGATGAAATAGTTGCAGCTATAAAATCCCTGAAGGTGAACAAAGCCCCTGGTCCAGATGGTATCCATTCAGACTTCTAAATTCAGACCCTGAAGAACAGTGTCTCTATCATCTGACATCTATCAAATCATCCTGACATCTATCATTAAGTCATAAAAAGCGTATGGGAACTGGGCTACTTCTTCAGATGCTGGGTGAAAACCAAGATTGTCTCACTTTAGAAAGGGTGAAACTAACAGCTTCCAAAGAAATCGGCCTACCATAAAGCAAATGTTCTCCACTCGGCAACTGATGGAGGAATATATCAAGATTGCATAAGAGATTCTCTTTTATAGACTACAAATAGGCCTTTGATTTAATATCCCGTGGTGGCTTTGGCATACAGTTCTACATTATAGAGTACTCAAAAACACGATAGCTCTAATTAAGGTATCCATTCAAATTTTATTTGTCAGATACACGACACCTGAAGGACTGTGGACGGGTTCCTGACGTCAGCAGGTGTTGTCCAGGGTTGCTTACTACCTCCTCGTGTATTTAACCTTTTTCTAAAAGCAGCTTTATCCTTTGCTAAAACCACTGATGGTACATCCATCGTATAAGAGCTTATCGACAGTCTAGCTTATGCAGACGCCAGCAATAAAATAGGCAGTTATGGACACCTCCTCTAAGCAGAAACAAACAAACTAGTGACAGCAACCAAAGCCTTTGGAATGGTCATTAACACAGCCAAAACGAAGGTCATGGACTGTGCATCCAGAGCCATGCAGCTAACTATGAAGGAGAACAAATAGAAAATATGGTTTCGTCTTCCTGGGTAGTCTCTTAACCTCTGGTAATGATTGCTCGAAATTGATTAGATGAAGACTTTGTCTGGGAAGCAGCAGCATTAAGAGCCCATTGTCAATCCGGAAAAGCAAATCACTGTCAAAGTCATTGAACCTTTGACTTTTTAACTCTTTATAATCTTCTTGCTATGTATGCAAGTGAATCAATTAAAACTGATGATTAGCGTTAAATTCCCGCATTTGAAACAAAATACCTCCGTCGCAATGTGGGGATCATCTAAATTAAACGATTATCCAATGAATGCCTCCTAAAACTTCTTCACTGATCACACATGAGCATGGTCGAATCAGAACTCAGAAAGTCCGCTGGCTGTCATTTCCAGTGAACGCCATCAAGAAAGCTGCCACATATCACCTTTGAAGGGTAGGTACATTGCACACGTTCTCGAGGCTGAACTTGCAAGAGATGGTCCAATAACTTTAATGGTCAGAACCTTACCTAACTCTTCCGTTTCGAGCTAGAAAGAGCCAAATACCATCGCCACCTTCTCGACCCAGTGAGAATAGATGAAGCCTCAATACACCGGCAGAGGCCGAATGGAATTAAAGACAATGTAAGTCAAGGGACGTTCGGCTTCAATGTAAATTTTTATTATGTTCCTTCTAGGTTTAATAGTAATTTCTATCTGTTTGAAGCTTGAACTGAGTATTTATGAACGATTTTTTCTTTCAATTAGTTTTCATTTATTCACAGAAGTATCTCTTCGTTTTAACTTAAAATCGTTATTTGACTTTGTGAACCATAGATATTGTTATGTATGTCAACCAGATGGTTTCTCGAAGTAGCGCATTGGTGGAAAGGTTGCAGAATCCACCAGTATTAAGCCATTTCTTCATTATTAATTTTTCAGACTAAGTCAGTCAAGTGAAAGCAGCTTTATGTTCCCCTACTTTGAATTTTTCTGAAAAAAAGGCACTTCAAATGCGCCTTATTTGCCTTTTGAGCCTTAAAAAGGACCAATGGGGATTGAAGCTTCTGGAAAAAGCGAAAAAGCACGAGAGACTTCACTTGGAAATATAAAAAAAATAGGTAAGAAGAAGCAAACAATTACAAAATAATTTTTTCTGTCGTTGGTAAAGACCCTGGCCCGGGACTCGGTAAGTGGCAGGCTTCTATATATGGATTCTCATTGTCGCTAGTCTTCTAAACGCAGACAATCTGAGCCTTTTCTTGATGTCATGACGTCAAAATAAACCTTATATTAGAAAAAGTGCATTTTAATCTTCATTTATTGGACCTTTAACTTTCGCCTCGGCCTGTCCTTTGTCATCAAGAAACACATATCGCCGAGACTTTGTTTCTTTAATTGTTCAGGTGGTGGTACCAAAACTTCTTTTTCTTCCAACGATTTATCCAGCCCAGGTTTTTGATTTTCAAAGGTATGGTGGGCATTGATACTTTATTTCTTTTATTTTTTCAGGTGGTGGGACAAAAACTTCTTTGCCTCGGCTTGTCTTGTATCATTATGAAAGGCATATCGCTTAACATTCGTTTCTTTTAATAGTTAAGGTGGTGGGACAGAAACTTCTTTTTCTTCCAACAATTTATCTAGTCCAGGTTTTTGATTTTCAAAGATATGGTAAGCGTTGATGACCTTGTCCATGTCAAAATGTCAAAATCCATCATCGCTATCATTTTCAATTTCGCTGTCTAGGTTGATTTTGTTTGACTCTCACACATGCTCGATGTCGCATGTCTTCTTACCGCCCGCGTGTGTCTGCTCTTGATTTTCATTTTTGACACGCCACCGCTGTTCTTCTAACTGAGTGTTTTTGTCTCACTCACTTGCTCGATGTCGCATGTCTTCTAACCGCGTGTTTCTTTGCTCTTCATTTTATTTTAGGCACGTTTTAATTGTCGTTTTCGCATATCTTCTAACTGTCCATATCTTTGCTCTTCGTTTTCATCTTTGACACGTTTGTGATTTTAATCACGTCAGACAATTCAGCAATGGCCTTTGCTTTAACTGTTTGCATTAGCGTAGTCACAATTGATGGTCCTGTTTGTTGATTTTCACATCTTATCACGTTTGATAGTTCAGGTGTTGGATCCAGAGAGTCAGCATTTATAGTAACTTTAGTAACAAATTTTCGTTTTTTGGGCCTTCCAACAGACATTATACTAAATAAATAACTGATGCGTTGGAAACTTCACAATTTTATTTATGCTAAGCATGACATATTAGAAAATGCTTTTATGATGTCATAAGAAACTCACATATGATCTAGCAACAAGACAGAATTAAGGCTCTTAACGAATTTTTAAAGACTTCTGACCTATCTAGATCGCTTTTTTATGCGAGAATATCCCAAGATACCAATTTTCGCGAAAAATATGGCGTCGTTTTCGAGAAAAAACTACGTAAATTTACAATTATTGTTCGCTTATAAAGATAGTATATGCAGTCGGCTTATTTGTGCAGGTTTAATAGATATCTGACGTATGGATAATGCGTAGAATCGGACCTGATAATTTTTGTTCGAATTCGCTCTTTACTTTCACAAAAAAAAGTTTTTCTCTTTATTAAAAAATAAATTACTGAATTTGACAAGAAAGCTATTAAAACAAAACCAGATAAGAATAATAATAATACATAAAGAATGAACGAAACCAAGAATGAAAAAAGGACATGCTGCTTGATCATCCTAAAAACACATAATATTTGGTTATTTAATATGACCAAATGAAGAAAATACAAACTTGGCGCAGGAGTAAAAAAACTTAACTACTTAACAAGTATTCTCCCCGTCGCATGTGAAGCTAGGTCACAGTTTGTCAGAAGAGATCAAGGATGAAGATCAGAATAGGCTTAGCTATGTTGTTAGTTACTCTAATACTAAACGTTTTGGCAAAGGGGAATTGGAACACTGCCATTGATTGCAGGTAAACAAACTTTAGAAAACATCACTGATACACAGATGAATTACTTGGGGGATAAGACGTGATCCAAATAAGTTTGACATCTTGATTGATTAAAACTTCAACAAAGAGCCAAAGGGTGAACGGGGCAACAAAGATCTTTGGAAATGTAATTTCTGGATCCTTCTTGATTTTACATTTGAACTGTTAGAAATATAAGTTTTGAAGAAGGTCCCACCCGTATGAAAAACACTTGTAACTAAACCATTTTTATTTCAAAGAAATGTATTTCTTAATCTGAAAAGTTATTGACATCACCATATTTAAGGTGCCTATATTCCAAGACAAAACATTAACCATTAGCTAATGCTATTGTCACTGGATAACACTCAATTAAGAACATGAGCATAAGTAGGACTGACCAATTGGAAGGGGAAGTGGCTCATTAGCCTAATTATGTTTATATATTAGAATTATTTGGGTCCGGGCACCAGGCACATTGCAGGCTTGTACATATTTGATTCTCTAATTGCGTATTAGCATAATCATTGTGTTATTCTTTTGTTTTAAGTCATCAGGTTTCAATCAGAAATTTATACTGAATTAAAAATTTTGCCCTGAATTCAATTACTCCTTCCTGTTTATGCATCAAAAAATCGTCCAGCTTATAGCATTTGTTATCTTTTGGGACTTGTTGCGATTCTCACAATTGCGTCCATTCTAAAAGCGATGTCATTTTTACGATTCGATGTGATCATCCCTGTCGCTTTTCTTCTAACCGCAAATTTCATTGTCTATTATTTTGATTTGGGATTCGTTGGTGATGCTTTTTGTCGCATTTCTTCAAGCCGCAGATTTAGCTTGTGCTTCATTTTTGTGTATAATGTATACATTAGTTGTTCAGATTCATTTAAAACCATACGTAATTTCGCATGGTGTTATAGATACCAAAAAGTTTTTTTTTCCTCAGTCGTTATATTTTTGCTTTAATTGTGTTGCTATATAATTCCGTAGCAACCAGGAATGTTCCAATGCCTATGTCCTCTGAAATATCCAAATCATGTGTTGGGATAATCACCTTTCTATTCTTCAGTTTCAAGTCATAGGGTGGCAAATCGACAATTTAAGTTGAATTAAGAAATCATGGCGTGAATTAAACTCCTCCTTCCTGTTTATCCTTTACAAACTCTAAAATAACACGTTCCTTATTCCATTTAAATATCTGAGATATCTAAATTACACAATAGCATAATTATCGTGTTACTCTTTAGTTTTAAGTCACATTTTCTTTTGAAAATCAATGTGATTTTTACTGTTTCTTGTTGCATGGCTTTTTCTGTAGCTGTTCATAGTTATTTTTCATTCTTTGTAATTTTGCACATGTCATAAATATTAAAAATTAATTCTTTCTTTCTGTTTACCCTTCTTAGTTCCAAACACACACTAAACCAGCACGCTCCTTAATTCCGATGTAATTTGCTATGTCTTCTAACGACAAACTTCGTTGTGCATAATTTTCGTTTGCCTTTTGCCGTTCATGCCGTTTTCTTTAGCTGTTAGGAGTCATTTGTCATCTTTTGCAAATTCGCAAGCTTTATAGATACTAACAAGAGCTAAGAGCTCATAAGGCACTTGTGACGAGGCATGAAGAGCTAAGAGCCAAGAGATCATGTCGTATGACCTCTAACAAAATTCTATGAATCAATAGATTGATTTAAAAGGAAAATAAGAGGCTTCATGCCGGTCAGGATTTAAAATAAGAGCTCTAAGTCACGATGTCCTTCTAAATATCAAAATTCATTAAGATCCGATCACCCACTCGTATGTTATAAATACAAAATTTTTTCTAATTTTTCCTCTCCCTTTAGCCCCCCAGATGGTCGAATCTGGGAAAACGACTTTATCAAGTCAATTTGTGCAGCTCCCTGACACGCATACAAATTTTCATCGTCCTAGCATGTCCAGAAGCACCAAACTCGCCAAATCACTGAACCCCTCCCCCCAACTCCCCCAAAGAGAGCGAATCCAGTACGGTTCCGTCAATCACGTATCAAGGACATTTGCTTATTCTATCCACCAAGCTTCATCCTGATTCCTCCACTCAAAGTGTTTTCCAGGATTTCCCCCTCCAACTCCCCCTAATGTCAAAAGATCTGGTCGGGATTTGAAAAAAGAGCTCTGAGACATGAATTCCTCCTAAATATCAAATTTCATTAAGATGCGATCACCTATTTATAAGATAAAAATACCCCAATTTTCACGTTTTCCAAGAATTCCGGTTTCCCCCTCCAATCCCCCCAATGTCACAGGATCTGGTCGGAATTTAAAATTAGAGCTTTAAAGCACAAGATCTTTCTAAATATCAAATTTCATTAAGATCTGGTCACCTTTTCGTAAGTTACAAATACCTCAATTTTCCAAATTACCCCCCCCCCCCAACTCCACCAAAGAGAGCAGATCCGGTCCGGTTATGTCAGTCACGTATCTTAGACAGGTTTTTATTCTTCCCATCCAGTTTCATCCTGATCTCACCGCTTTAAGTATTACAAAGATTTCCGGTACCCCCAACTGCCCCCCCCCCATTAAGCTGGATCCGGTCGAGATTTAAAATACGAGATCTGAGTCACGAGGTCCTTCTAAATATGAAATTTCATTAAGATCCGATAACTCCTTCGTAAGTTGAAAATACGTCATTTTTTTCTAATTTTCCAGAATTAATCCCCCCTCCCCCAATAGAGTGGATCCGTTCCAATTATGTAAATCACGTATCTAAGACTTCTGTTTATTTTTTCCACTAAGTTTCATCCCGATCCCTCCAATCTAAGCGTTCTCCATCAATTTAGGCTCCCCCACCCCAAACTCCCCCCAATGTCACCAGATCCGGTCGCGACTTAAAATAAGAGATTTGAGACACGATATCCTTCTAAATATCAAATTTCATTGAGATCCGATCACCCGTTCGTAAGTTAAAAATACCTCATTTTTTCTAATTTTTCAGAATTAATCCCCCCCCCTCCAACTACCCCAAAGAGAGCAGATCCGTTCCGGTTATGTCAATCATATATCTAGGACTTGTGCTTATTTTTCCCACCAAGTTTCATCCCGATCCCTCCGCTCTAAGTGTTTTCCAAGTTTTAAGTTTCCCCCTCCCAACTCCCCCCACCCAATGTCACCAGATCTGGTCGGGATTTAAAACAAGAGCACTGAGACACGATATCCTTCTGAATATCAAATTTCATTGAGATCCGATCACCGTTCGTAAGTTAAGAATACCTCATTTTTTTAGTTTTTCAGAATTACCCCCCCCCCCCCCCCCCCTCAACTACCCAAAAGAGAGCAGATCCGGTCCGGTTATGTCAGCCATGTATCTTAGACAGGTTTTTATTCTTCCCATCCAGTTTCATCCTGATCTCACCGCTTTAAGTATTTTCTAAGATTTCCGGCTCCCCCCAACTGCCCCCCCCCCAATTACGCTGGATCCAGGTGAGATTTAAAATAAGAGATCTGAGTTACGAGGTCCTTCTAAATATCAAATTTTATTGAGATCCGATCACCCGTTCGTAAGTTAAAAATACCTCATTTTTTAATTTTTCAGAATTACCCGCCCCCCCTACTACCCCAAAGAGAGCAGATCCGTTCCGGTTATGTCAATCATGTATCTAGGACTTGTGCTTATTTTTCCCACCAAGTTTCATCCCGATCCCTCCACTCTAAGTGTTTTCCGAGATTTTAGGTTTCCCCCTCCCAACTCCCCCCAAATATCACCAGATCCGGTTGGGATTTAAAATAACAGCTTTGAGACACGATATCCTTCGAAACATCAAATTCCATTAAGATCTGATCAACAGTTCGTAAGTTAAAAATACTTCAATTTTTCTATTTTTTTTGAATTAACGGGCCCGCCACTCCCCCCCCCCAGATGGTCAAATCGGGAAAACGACTATTTCTAATTTAATCTGGTCCGGTCTCTGATGCGCCTGCCAAATTTCATCGTCCTAGCTTACCTGGAAGTGCCTAAACTAGCAAAACCGGGACCGACAGACAGACAGACCGACAGAATTTGCGATTGCTATATGTCACTTGGTTAATACCAAGTGCCATTAAAACGACACGACCACCCCTGGGGAAAAATTATGTAGTTTTTGCTCTTTGAATGTTGCATGCATCATAGATACTAAAATGAAGCGATCACTCCAGGGGGAAACGATGTAGTTAATGCTCATGAAATATACATAAATATGACGTCACATAGGCGTCTTTTTTTTCGAGAATTAAGGCTCTAAACGAATTTTACCAAATTCATACCTATCCAGTTCGGTTTTTCAGGGTGCCAATTTTCAATAGAATTATGGAGCTGTATTAAGAAAAACACTATAAATAACCATAGACATACATATATTCATACACAATTACTCGTTTCTAGAAAACTTCCCCTCCCACGGAAACTCCCTCACATGCAAAATTGAGCAGTTAAAAAGGAAGTATGGCAAATAAAAACAATGAAGAAAAGAAGGATTTTAGAACTTTTTACTTATTTCCCAAAACATAGCAGGATGTATGGTAAAGAATATCCCCTAGTATTTACTTGTACACGTTTTTTTCATGCTTTTGGGGATATAGTTATCAAAGCAGGGTAAGATAAATGTTAAAGAAAATATTCTGAAAATATGAAATTAGTTTCAATTATAAAATAGTTGAAATATGATGTTATTGCACAGAAGTAATAAACTAGAACTAAGAACTACGAGTAAGTACTTACCGTGGATAATATATGGTTCCAACCAGAGGTTTTACTAGCCAAAACTTTTTTTGGGTGGGGTTGGGGGAGGGGGGTAATGGACTTTACCGATGGAATGGTATATTTCCATCAGTCAATTTTCTTTAATACAAATTTTGACCGAGTAAAACACTGGTGCTTATTACCACTATTTTACCAACTCAAATTTTATCGGACCGGCTGAGAGCATTGAAGCATGGGTGTGTCCACTCCTTCATACGTGTCATTCCTTCCAACGACAATATTACATAATACCAGTTCGTCATTGTGGTCGAGGACATGTCCACTAGGTATATCTCAGAAGGTTAAACACCTTTAAGGGGCATTTTTTAAGATTTTATTTGGTGCAAAAAAATATTAATGGTATAAAACGCCACTTCCCATGGCACACCTTTTTTGGTCACTTTGACTCTAGAACTGTTAATTTTTGTTGGAATGAGCCCTCTTTTGGTCTTCTAAAACCGTCACTTCAATATGATCAACCCTAGGAAGCAAAAAGAAAATTGACATACATCCGTGA